>NC_080710.1:26585779-26790779 GCF_019097595.1 Hemibagrus wyckioides | reverse complement strand
TTAACCACTGAGCTACTACTTCCCTAAAATATCAATAAATAATGAGTCAATCAACAAATACAGCTATACAACATGTTAGGCTAATCCAACAATCAAGTGCAACAAAATTTTAGGAGATCACAACGATCATGATGCATTAAAACCATCACTTGGTGCATTTGCTAAGTCCTTAGTGGTCTAGCAGATAATGATCCTGACCTGACCTCTCAACCATGGCACAGGTTCGAACTGACCTAGTCATTAGGGATCTCACTAGCCAGTGCACTCCCAATAAAAATGAGAGGGTTGGGGTCAAGATCATCATCTGGTGTAAAACCGTGCCAAATCATAAATGACCCCAAACTGGAAGGGCCAAAAAAAGTGGAACAACTTGGCACAGTTGCTAATGAGCACCGATAAACTAGCTAGAACTGGAAAATCACCAAACAAAAGATCTCTGGCCTATCCATTAAAATCCAGAGGGTAGATCTCCATATGTATGTCTAGAATTATATTTCACATAGATTATGACACCTTATCGAAATATCATGATGAATAATTTCATTCATATTGCTGTGCATTAGCTTTACGCATCTCAAATCCGGTCATTATCCTAAGCCTCACTCGTAAATTTTCGCTTGTGTGTGCTGATTTTTTTTTTTTTTGCTCGTGGTTACCAGATGGTATCACTCCTCGGTGTCCTAACTATGATGTATAATATTCATTATCAATATGCAGAGTGCGATGCATCTGCATCATTACATAACTCAGAGCTAAACATTAATATCCCTGCTGATAATAACATTAACGTGACAATGATTTAAAAAGTTGCCCCAACACATTTGTAAACATTTGCTTTAGTCCGGGTCACAAATCAACACAAATGGTCAGACGACTTAATAATGATGATAATCAAGACTACAGACTGAAAACCTCCCACATCTGCCTTTTTAAAACTCCGGGCACTTCAATTCATTCATTCTGCTTTTATATCAAATTAAGAGAAGTGAGAGTTTAAGAAGTTCATCACTGCAAAGTATTGCACATTTCTCATCATGAATATACCATTTTAACTAAACTAACTTTATTAAACCCTTTTTTCAAGACATTTTTAATTTCAACCTTGAAATATTCCTTTGCTTTGGTTTCTTTTTAGAAATTCACTATATTGCCAAAAGTTTTGGGACACCCTGCCAAATCATTGAATTCAGGTGATGTTTTTCAGGGGTTGGGCTCGACCCCTTTGTTCCCGCGAAAGGAACTCTTAATGCTTCAGCATACCAAGACATTCTGGACAATTTCATGCTCCCAACAGTTTATGGATGACCCCTTCCTGTTCCAACATGACTGTACACCAGTGCACAAAGCCAGGTCCATAAAGACATGGATGAGTGAGTTTGGTGTGGAGGAACTTGACTGGCCTGCACAGAGTCCTGACCTCAACCTGATAGAACACCTTTGGGATGAATTAGGGTGGAGACTATGAGCCAGGCCAAATTTGGGACGTCTGCCTTTACATGCACATGAGCCCTTTGCAGCTATAACAGCTTCAACTCTGGGAAGGCTTTCCACAAGGTTTAAGAGTGTGTTTATGGGAATTTTTGACAATTCCTCTAGGTCAGGCAATGCAGTCTCCGCCCTAATTCATCCCAAAGGTGTTCTATCAGGTTGAGGTCAGGACTCTGTGCAGGCCAGTCAGGTTCCTTCACCCCAAACTCACTTATCCATGTCTTTACAGACTTTGCTTTGTGCACTGGTGAACCCCAAACTGTTCCCACAAAGTTGGGAGCATGAAATTGTCCAAAATGTCTTGGTATGATGAAGCACTAAGAGTTCCATTCACTGGAACTAAGGGGTCAAACCCAACCCCTGAATTCAATGATTTGGATGTGTCCCAAAACTTTTGGCAATATAGTGTACATTTTTTTTAAATAAGGAAAAAATGTCTGCTAATAAAACAAGATAATTCTAAGACTAAAATGAGATAAAATGCAGAGAAATAGTCTTAATAATCTTATTTTTGTTTAAGTTAGAAATATCAAAACGGATGCATAACCATTTAAGATTTTCGCTTGTAAAACAGCATTTTTTGTCTTACAGCATGATTATGCTAACAGTACATGGTTGTGATTTTCTGTTCATCTACTGTCTTTGAGAGAACTAACTTTATTCTAAACTATATTCCTGTACTTTGTAATGCGTAGGCTGGGTCATAAACACTACTGTAATGGAAAAAATACAGTCTAATTTAAAGATAAAAAAATATATAACAGTGTTTACAGGACAAAACACGGTCAAAAGGACTAGTACATGACTATAGAATAAAAAACAACATGTACTGATCATGCACAATGCCACACCAGGGAGTTTGCTTAAGTGTAAACTTTTCTATAATAAAAGAAAAGAAAAGAAAAGCTGTAAGATCAGAGCAGTAGTAAATAAGTGTTTGAGCACAGACAGGGACGGCGTGCACCGATACACAGCGAGCTCGAGGCAGGAGCTGTGAGTTTGCCTTTAAACACTCGTTCACACCATCACAGCAGCGTAGTGTGCAGGAACATGCTGGAGCATGAAAAACACTGCTTCCCTCTCCATGGTTTTCTCTCATGGACAGCTATCTCAATGCTATTTTCAGAGGGCCGGTTTGGCATACAGAGTGTGTGCTCAGGGACGACTGGGCAATGTGTGTGTTTGTGACCCGAAGCTCTGCCAGGACCTACAGCTCCGGTGGGCATGGAGTAAAATGGTGCCAGGCTTTAAAGGCTATAAAACTACACTAGCGTAGATGTGTAGACAGACATATAGCATATACCTTAGAAATACGCCAGATAAGTGCTAAGAGTTACTCAAACTGGGGGGAAAATAACCAAAATTAGCTGATTGTGTGCCTCATGACAAAGTAATGAATATTTAGCCTGATTAAAGCCGACAACATTTTGTGAAACAGCAACCAGATAAATGATAATCCCTTATAATCCCTTATACACTATGATCTATTACTAATAAAAGTGTGAAAGGATCTAGAAGCACGGCTAATCTCATGAACTATGCAAAGGAGTCCATCAGTATAGCATTAAATTCGCCATCTCTTAACGACTGCACTCAAAGCCATACCATAAACACAGATTGCCACATTATTTATGCACAAATCCATATGCAAATCAGAGCATGCTGCAGTTTTATGGCTAACGAGCACTATAATCTCACATCAAGTGCAAATTTCCAGCAAATATTAGCCAACTGTGGAGGGTAGGGTGTGGTATAATCATAAGATGAAAAGTAAAACCGAAGAGTTATAGATTCCAACATCTAGGCTTAAACTATAGTTGTGATGCATAGTGACATGAGACACAAACTTTGTGCAGGTTTGCTAACAAATGGCTAGCAAGGAAGTTTCCATATTAGGATTGAAATAATTCATTGCCATACTGCAGTCTTATCAACATACTGAACAGTATTAAACACACTGCTAGCTAACTATATAGAAAGTTGCATAGCTAAATAGATAGCATGCTAGATCTATATAGCACTATTTATATAGCTAGCTATAAGGACGATAGATAGATAGATAGATAGATAGATAGATAGATAGATAGATAGATAGATAGATAGATAGATAGATAGATAGATAGACTGACGGATAGATAGATAGATAGATAGATAGATAGATAGATAGATAGATAGATAGATAGATAGATAGATAGATAGATAGATAGATAGATAGATAGATAGATAGATAGATAGATAGATAGATAGATAGATAGATAGATAGATAGATAGATAGATAGATAGATAGATAGATAGATAGATAGATAGATAGATAGGCAAACAGCCAGACAGATAGATAGGTAGATAGATAGATAGATAGATAGATAGATAGATAGATAGATAGATAGATAGATAGATAGATAGATAGATAGATCATTAAACAACCTACTAGTTTGCTAGCTAATTTATGTTACAGCTAGGTAAATAGCAGGTTAGATAGCAAATTCTATAGATTGGTTGCTAGTGAAGAAAACAGATTAGCTAGTCACAGGGCTAGTTGGATATTCATTATAAAATGAATATATATTATTCACTTTATATATTTATATTTTACTTATATATCATATTTATACAAGCAGAAACCAAGCAAAGTAACCAAGAGAACACATTATGACTTAAAATACAGCGGGCATTCTCAGCATCATGGCATCATGGCTTGAATATCAGGCATCTATAAACGTCTCTAAAAGATCTGCGCTACTCAGATGCATCCTTGTGGCGATAATTTTTTTCTGAATATCACTGTCAGATTCACTTTGCCACAATATAGTCATGACTGCATACAATTTATTGCACTATGTAGCGATGCCCTCATGGTGAACCCATAGATAACGTGCCTACGCCATCACACTTCTCACTCACAAGCAGCAATAGTCATGACATATTAAAAAGAAAACCTTTAAATCACCTCCCTTGGCTCTGAATGCTCATGAATCTCACAGCTGCTCGTGACCTCCTCTCGACCGAGCCACTACAGCGGCCCGGCTTTACGCCTGCAGATAAACCCCGGCTCAGTAATGCACCACACATGACCTAACCTTTATCTCTCTGAAGACAAGCGGCTGAACTGTGTAATATTCAGAAACGTATTCTGAGTCATGTCTAGGTGCAGTGAAATCTCCGCACAGTCCATTAGGAACTGCTGAAGATGTCCTCGAAGACGGCAGGGCCGTAATAATCATTAACCTCACAGGCTAAAGCTCATATTCTGTTTCACATCCTTAGCTGAGGGACTATGACAGACTCTGGCTGTTCTCTGCACTGTAGGAAGGTCAAATGACATGAGAGACAGGGCAAGGACACCACAGGGCACATGGAATATACACCAATTTTAATAACTTTAGTGACTACATCATTATTTTGTCATGGACTGCCTGGGATCATATGCAGAGGCATGTCTCTTATACACTCCAATTTTTGTCGTTCCGCCTCTGTACACCAGCACACTGACTTTGAAATAAAGTAATCAACACATGACTGACTTTCCACTTTAAGGTAATTGGTTAAACAAAATTATATCTATAAATGTATCCACCTTCAGTTGCTGATTGCTTTTAGGTCTTTCCTCCTTTGGCTTTGTTTTCAGTAACACTAAAACGGGTTGGGGTCGGGTGACTGACTCGACCATTTAGGATCATTCCATGCCTTTTCCTTAGTTAACTCTTGGATTGCTTTTGCTGTATGTTTTGTATTGTTTACCTTCTGTACTGTTGAAGCACCGCCCTATCATTTTTGCAGCATTTGATTGAATCCGAGCAGAAAGTATAACTCTATACACTTCAGGATTCATCCTGCTACTCCTATCAGCAGCCACATCATTAATAAACACCAGTGACCCAGTTCCAGTGGCAGCAGTACCTGCCCCTCAATAACACTTCATCCACCATGTTTGACAGATGATGCGGTATGCTTTAGATCATGAGCTCTTCCTTTCCTTCTCCATACACTTCTCTTTCCATTATTCTTCGACAAGTTAATCTTGGTTTCATCTATCCAAAGAATCTTGTTCCAGAACAGTGCAGGCTTTTTAAGATGCTTTCTAGCAAACTCTGCTCTGCTCTGCTCTCTTCTCTCGAGTGTTCTTGAGTGGTTTGCATCTCAAGGTAAACCCGGTCTGTATTTACATTCAAGAAAGGGTCTCTCTCGTTTGAAGGCTTTGACAATGATACGCCTACGTGCTCGAGAGTGTTCTTGACTTGGCTAGATATTGTGAAGAGCTTTTTTTTCTTCACAAAGGTTAGAATTCTGAGATCATCCGCTTTAGATGTATTCTGCGGCCTTCCGGGTCTTTTGGTGTTGCTCAGAGTTTCATCTATTTAACAACGTAACAAATTGTTGATTGGGGAAATCCAAATTTTTTGCTATCTCTCCATAGACAGACAGACAGACAGACAGTTGCTAGTGTAATAGAAAACAGATTAGCTACAGGGCTATTTATATATTCATTATCAAAACATATTAATATAAGCATTATCCAAGCAAAGTAACCAAGTGAACACAAACCCAAAAAAGGACACGATTATGACTTAAAATACAGCGGGCACTCTCAGCATCATAGCTTGAATATCAGGCGTCTCCAAACGTCTCTAAAAGATCTGCGCTACTCAGATGCATCCTTGTGGCGATAATTTATTTGTGAATATCTCTGTCAGATTCACTTTGCCACAATATAGTCATGACTGCATACAATTTATTGCACTATGTAGCGATGCCCTCATGGTGAACCCATAGAAAACGTGCCCACGCCATCACACTTCTCACTCACAAGGTCCAGGTCTTTTGGTATTGCTGAGCTCAGGAGTGCGTTCCATCTTTTTAACAATGTACCAAATTGTTGATTTGGCCAAAGTTTCTGCTCTCTCTCTGATACGTCTGTTTTATTTTTTCTGCCTCATTCACTTGCATCAATACATCTTTGGACTGTATACTGAGAGTTCCCATGATGCAAAATGGGATGAAAATCCTATGATTTGCTACTAAATGCAAATTCAACTCTATAACCAACACTAGAGCTGTTCATCTCCGTAATCTGTCATGGAATAATGAAGGACAAGCCGACACCTGGACATGGAATTGCTTATCAGTCAATTGTCCAGTTACTTTTGAGCCTGAAAATGGTTGCAGTTCCTAAACTATTAATGTGATATTTCTTTAGACTGCATATACTCTTAATTTCTAAAGAAGCTTCTTCCCATTAATCTTCTTTTATGATGAATGAGAACGTAGTTTCGCATTCATCCGTCCATTAGAAAAATGAGATGTTAACATTTTTTTTTTAAATAATATGCAGAGTTTTACTGATAGGTCTGTAATTATTCTAAATGAAGCATAGAGATTTTTTCAATGGTAAATCACCACAATGTCATTTCTTTACCCATGTATTGCCTCTGGAGAAAAATGGCATCTCAAAAGTGAAGTACAAGCAAAGGAAAAGCAGAAAAGAGACTATTGCGAGCTGAAGCATGCGGCGGCACTTCATTCAGTCCCACAGCTCTTCAGAGAGCATGCTGGGTGCAGGATTTCATCAATAAATCAAGCACAGCAGTGGTTTGAGGAGGAGTGGCATTCCTGAAGGAGTAGGACACAGATTAATAGCAGACTAAAAGCCAAGTCAAGGTCAAGGAGGCGATAATACGAAAACATGACCAACACAAGACAGGGTCTGAAGTTCTCACTGGAAAACCGCACAGTCTAATTGCCTCGTGTCTTTTGTTCATAGCATATTCTTTTGAGTGACGTTAGCCCTCCAGAGAAGAAAGACCTCTATAAAAAATATAAACAAAAAAAAAAAGAGACAATGAAAAGACTAAAGGCTGGTTTATAGGCCTGTAGGAGGCTGGTGAAGCTTTAAAACCAACAGTAAAACATGCCACAATCATATGTAGGAGACCAGAGCATCACCTCATGTCCTCAAACCGATTTCTCTCATATTTCATTATCTTTATTCCGGTGCCACCCAAATGAGGATGGGTTTCCCTTTTGAGTCTGGTTCCTCTCAAGGTTACTTCCTCATACCATCTAAGGGAGTTTTTCCTTGCCACAGTCGCCACAGGCTTGCTCACTAGGGATGATTTTGTCTAACATCCAGTACACTATGTTTTTTGTTTCCCATGTTCTGTAAAGTAATTGTATTCTGAAAGTATTGATTTATTTTCAGTAACAGCAGCTCTGACAATAGAATAGATTTATATGATTCTACTACTACTACTACTACTACTACTAATAATAATAATGCAAATACAGTTGAACCTTGGCATACAAATTTAACTCGTTCTGGAGGCGAGTTCTTAAAGTGAATTTTCCCATAAGAAATAATGTAAATGTAGATAATCCGTTCCAGCCGCCCAAACATATTAGCAATACTACCAATACGTATGCAAATTTCTTGCAAAATTTTAAAATCTTAAGGCAAAAGGGAGGGCATTCGTATGCCGAGGTTTCACTGTATAGCAAATTCACATGGACTTCTATCTCAACCACAGCTTATAAATCTAATGGATTTAAGATGTTATTTTAAAAAAGATAAAAATAAACTATTGTCTATATGATCTAAATATCTATAAGGGGATGTTTATTTCAAATTTATGGAAGGAGTCTCCAGTTTTAATGCTCTATAAGCATCAGTACTGTTCTCTGCCAGTGGAGATCCAAGAATGGAGGAAGCTGAATGTTGTTTCTCGGAAACAAACTGCATTTATTTCTAAATAGCTTTAGATGTTAGGGTTTTTTTTGTCTAAATATCTCCAAGAGAAAGTGAGAGAGTGATTGTTTACAGCTATTATAAAGTGAATGAAAGAAACTAACTTGTTTCAGTTATGTTCTGCAATAGCAGGTGTAACTACATATGGGTGAAATGTATTTAAATGTATTGCTCTTTAGTAAATGTTTTATTTATTTATTTGTTTATTTATTTGAGGAAGAGACAGGAGTCAGAGCTGGAGGTAGCAGAGCTGAAGATGTTGAGGTTCTCTTTGGGAGTGACACGGTTGGACAGGATTAGGAACGAGTACATCAGAGGGACAGCTCATGTTGGCCATTTGGGGGACAAAGTTAGGGAGGTCAGATTAAGATGGTTTGGACATGTTCAGAGGAGGGAGAGTGAATATATTGGTAGGAGAATGTTGGACATGGAGCTGCCAGGCAGGAGGCAAAGAGGAAGGCCAAAGAGGAGGTATATGGATGTAATAAATGAGGATATGAAGCTAGGGTTGAGGATGCAGAAGATAGGGATAGGTGGAGACAGATGATTCGCTGTGGCGACCCCTGAAGGGAAAAGCCGAAAGAAGAAGATTTAATTATTCAATTATTTATTTATTAGAGGATTTGTTCAAAATGAAATGCTTTACATTCACTGCATTTGGCCAGCGCCCTTATCCACAGCGACTTACATTTTATCTCATTACAACAGAGCAATTGAGGGTTAAGGGGCCAGCAGTAGCAGCTTGGTCCAACACCTTAACCACTAAACTACCACATCCCACACCGCCGTGCAATTATTTCAAAATGACCATCAGCAATTCCACTTTGTGTCCGGCCATATCACAGAACCATGACACTGATACTTTTCCCGCTAACAGCGCTTCCTAATGTTGTTTTGTTACTTATTTTCCAGTTGGTCATTTTTCTTATTCAAGTCAATGAAATGCAGCAGTTTCTAACAGAGTCATTAGGGAGTGTTTTGTGTAGAGTAACTCCCAGCATAGCACAGCACAGTACAATTTTAAAGCAGCTCGCCAAGACGAGTTTAAAACTGTACTAAGGGACGAGGTTGGAATTGAGTTGAGTTATACATGCGGCTCCTCTTTAAACAAATTAAAAAAATCCTATAAATAAATCATGTAATAGTCTATCCATAATGTTAAAGCTCTGAGTTAAAAATATCTGGTTTCATCATCGTCATCATCTTCCTCGGATAAGGAGACACCGAAAACATCATCTCAACTATTATTTCTTGTAGTTTACTACCCCGCTCTCACTTTTCGAAGGACTGGTTGGTATTTCTCAGTAGCACTTCTAGTGAAGCAAAAAAAAAAAAGACTTCAATCTTAGGAAGTGTGTATCCTGAAGCAGAAGATGACACTGTCGCTAAGAGCTAACATCCTTGGAAGTGAGGAATGTCTGGAAATGATTCAACTTGGGCCATCGATTTTAGCAAGGCAAGGCAGAACATTTTGTCAATTTTTTTTTGTAGCTCAACAAATAAATTCTGAGGTGTGATGAGGCAGGATTTAGTATGGTCAGATATCTTTTCCCTGATGTACAGGATTCAGGTGGATTTTTTAAGGTTTCTGGGCTGCTAGAAGCAGGATTAATTACTTGCATCTAATCTGCCTGTAATAGAAGACACATCTGCTGAAACAGGCAAAAGTAGCAGCCTCAGGCTATTCTCCATCTCTCCTGCTTTCACAGGGAGCGAGGGTGTGAGAGAGGTGTTTCCCCACCATAAGGCCGGCGATGCGGTGTGGCAGGACCCTCGTCACGGCTTTCGCGCCTGAGACAGATTCAGACGGAAGGTTCAGGCAGCGAGGGAGATGGGAACATACCGTCCGTTTCAGCCCACGCTCCGTCACCCACCAGCTAAACAGAGGAAACGGAGGGCCACCAAGCCCGAAAGAAGTCTGGCCCAAGAAACCGTGCTGGGATTTTGGCCAGTCCAAAAAGGGCCACTCCTCATGGCTGACACCCTGTTTCTACGGCAACACAGGGGAGTGCCTCCAGCGCCCACACGCTCAATGGTATCTCAGATGCTGCTGCCAAAGTCACTCGCTCCTCCCACGCGAAATATACCCTCCTGTGGCCTGTTGGGTCCCTACCCGTGCATCCTTATTTGGCTCACTTCCTCTCAACACAAAATTGTGGACTTTTCATGGAATTCCAAAGATAATAATACTATAATGTACTAGATGCTACTCAGGAGAAAGGACTAAACACCAATATTATCCCAGCCAGGGGGGGTTTTAGTGAGGTTCCACTTTAATTTTGTTTTCCATTGAAACAGTGATGTTGAGGAAGTTTCATATATAGTAGTGCCCTAAGCTGCTCTACTGGGAATAAAAAGACAATAAAAGGTGCTTTTTAGGAGCGGAGGCGCAAAGCAGCCATCAGAACACTGAAGAGTCACAAGCGACAATATAACCATTTATAAGTGTCCGGAAAACACGTGGATGCTGAGTGGACCTGACTCACATGGACACACTTGTTCTCCTGTGTGAGTGTGAGAGTGTGTGTTGGGGGGGTGTTTTTCGATCCGGCATCAGTCCCAGTCACTTCCTGTGGCTCTCAGGGTCCAAACACATTCTATTTGTTTAGCTGGCTCCATCTGAACCACACAAACAGCCTTGCTGATGAAACAAGAGTTGCATGACTGCCATGAGATTTGCAAACAAACTCGGCAATTTCTCCGAAGACACGGAGGACGGTCGTCATGCCTGCGCCGTGCTGATCTCATGGTGGTCCTTATTAATTGTTGCATGTGATTTTTAATCCTACATGGAGACACAGAGAGCGTACAAACCGACCAGCCGAGCTCTGCAGAAGTCAGGTTCGGAGAAGTCATCAGTTATACGGCTACGCTGACTTTGCCTCGCTTTTGGTAGTTCATTTAGCCATTTTCACCAAAGATCAGTCGTCGTCAGCCAAGTAAAGATCAAAGTATCAGTGCTGTGGTGTGTCAGCAGGTCTGTAAAGGTCCTCTTCGTTTCATGTGGGGTTTCAAAGCCAAGCAGCAGGGAAGAGTGACACAGAATTCAAGGGTCAAGGCTAATTTAGCTTATTAGAACAACTCATGAAAGTTCACTTCCTGCTTCCTTATAGAGTCTAATACTAATGAACAGATGAGCAATTATCACAAGTTTCGCTAGTTTGCAATTCCCTCTCAATATAATACAAATATTCTCTAATATCTGTATTTTTGGCTGTTCTTATTGATATAAATAATGTTTATAATATATATATAATATTTTCTTTTCGTTCTAAACAATCTCTTCATTTACATTACATTATATGATTATTGTCCTGTTTTATGTTTTTTTCCTTTTTATCAATCATTTGGAATATTTTTATTTTTTTTATTTTTTTTACTGGTCACTAAATTCCAGAATAGACGTTCATATTTTTTCCGTCCTCCATTCAAAAACCATGAAGAACATTCTACTGTCTTTCATTCAAGACTTTCTCCGTCCATTCAAGACTTTTTTGGAAAACGAGAGGTGAAGCCTCACAGAAATACCTGGAGTCTTGGAGAGTTGTGTGTGAGAGTGTGTTTGAAGAAGTGGGTGGGCGGGATCACACTGGCAAAGATCCCGGACCTGTGCTCATGGAAGCGTGTGATTGGAGGAGATGGCGGCCACGGGCCTCAAGGTGCTGTTCCCTTTTATAACTGTTGGCAAATTTGCTTTGCACGCTAATTTATGTTCCATTAACTTCCGGTTACTAACTGAGCGTCTTTCCTTTCCTAGGGAAAGGAAAGGAGTTTAGTGTAATAAATTAATCCATGTGGTGTGGATTTAAACCCAGAAAATAACTCAATGACGGCAATCAATCCGATTTTGGAGATAATTTGACCGGGTGTTTACATGCGGTAATGAAATAAAGTCGCACAAGTCTACATTAGACAGTAATTAGCTTCTTCTAAATGTCACTACTAAATCAATTTTTTCCCCAGAAGCAATGTAGCATCCATGCTTTTTTTAAAAATCGACAGAATGTAAGAAGTTTACTAATCGATTGCTAATTTAATCTACCAATTTCTTAACATAACTGTTAAGTTATTACAGGAGAAGTTCACTTCCAGAACAAAAATACAAATAACTGACTCATCCCCTTGTCATTCAAGATGTCCATGTCGTTCTTTCTTTAGTCGTAAAGAAATGATGTTTTTTGAGGAAAACATTTCAGGATTTTTCTCCACATAGTGGACTTCAATGGCACCAATTTTTATTATTATTATTATTATTATTATTATTATTATTATTATTATAAATAACTTATTTTATTATACATAAAATAAATATAAATACAAAAATTAAACACAATATTATTAATAATAATAAAAAATATAAATAGTATAAAAATAAATAATAAATAAAAATAAATAATAATAGTAGTAGTATTGTTACATATTTGTATTAATAATTATTAGTAATAATCATTAATAATAATAATAATAATATTAATAATAATAATAATAATTAGTAGTAGAAGAAGTAGTATTCATTTTAATATTATTAATATTAATATTAATATTAATATTAATATTAATATTAATATTAATATTAATATTAATATTAATATTAATATTAATATTAGTATTAAAATTATTCAATAAAGGATGGACAGGAATGCAAAAATTATTTATTATACGGCTGAAATAAAAGAATATAACCAACACGTGCATGTGCTCTTTGGTGAACAGCAGCAGACATAACTAATGATTTCTTCCACAGTAAAGTCACCCTGATAAAAACCACGCTTTATTTTCATAATTTAAATCTCCATTCATAGTTTACGATTATAGTTACGGCTTTATGTAGCTGTAGGAAGCTGAGATGCATCACAGGATATTTTGTTGCTGTGTGCCAAAGTCAGATCACAGGATATTAAAGTTTGTACAGAACTACACAATAGGTGAAAAGAAACAAAGCAGCAACAAACCGAAAACAAAAAAGCGACAAAGTCTTACTTTTATGGCATTTGGCAGATGCCCTTATCCAGAGCAACTTACATTTATCTCTCCCTCTCTTTTTTTATGCAAAAGAGCAATTGAGAGTTAAGGGCCTTGCTCAAGGGTCCAGCGGTGGCAGCCTGGTGGACCTGGGATTCAAACTCATAGCCTTACATTCCCTACAGACTTACCACATCCCTAGATCTGTAATATCTATAGTTTATATATAAAATCTGTCTCATTAAAACATCATTTCATTGCTGATACTAATAAACATATATCTAACTGAATTGTTTACAGTGAGTGTGATCCATTTACATAGTTGGCTTGGTATTTAACGGAGCTCGAAAGTCTCAAACACAAGAATCCTGCTACTAACACTCACCTCTCACTCCATTCTATTATTATCGCATATCTCTCTCTCTCTCTACCTTCCGATCAGAAATCCAATGGATTAACCACTGAGCTACTACTTCTTAAAGACGTAGACACCAATAACCACTACGATACTTGAAATCTACTGACGATTCCTGAAACTACTGACAGTATGACCGTTTCTTAAGCCTAATGCATGGATCAGTAGGCTTGAGATGGCCAGATGATCAGTCCAAGCATCAACCACTCAGATTTTTGTTAAAAAATGTCACCTCATCTGCATAGAAGTGAACAAATGTTTTACACGAATCATTTCCTCGACACAGTGATATACCTCTTACTCTACAGCAAGTGGCCAAAAATAACTGAGAAACTGGAAAGAATCTCCTGTGGTGTAAAATCTTTGTCAAGTCTCCTTCTACAAATGTTAAATAAAGTCATCGTACACTAAACTTCACCACAGCATTGTCTTTTCTTAAATAACTCCTAAACACCTTCAAATTTTTTAATCCATTTATTACGACTCTTAGATTATGTGGTGCATCTGCCATACATGCAAGGCCCTGTGTGAGTTGTTACTATAGAAACAATCATTTATCATCAGAACAAGCAAACCTGTCTTGCATCCAGATTTAACATTACTACTGTCAAAAACACACTTCCACCTTCAGATCAGTCAGCGAGTTCATGATATATAAAACGTAAGAGATGTCTGATTATATCACAAGCCGACGGCTGATGAAATGTTCCTTTAACTTTGCATAGCTTTTAACAATGGAATATTGCTTCACAATGCAGCTTTACAAAAACATATAAATTCAGGACAGGTATAAATTTATTTCTAATAAGGAAAAACTGACCGAGACGATATGAGGAAGAAACCTGGAGACCCAAACGGGAACCTCATCCTCATCTGAAGTAGATGACTAGTAGGCTATTTCTACTGACACAGATTATATAATTATAAGCACAAATAATTTCTAAAACTGTGGTCAAAAAGTGCAATGGTGCAACCTGGAAATTCATTCTAGTTTAAACACGGAGTCTATTTTGTTGGACTGTTCACTAAAAGACCAAAACTGTCCTAAAGCTAGCAAAGCGAAACTGCACCCCAAAGCCGTCTTTCATGGTTTAGTGTTATTTTTTTTTGTCCTGTTACAAAAATCCAGACAGTAGTTTCACAGACAAAAGCATAACTGCTGGCTTTGTGAGACAATACAATAAACTATACACTACAAGAACTGTTAGCGGCGACAAAAAAACGAAATCAGGCAACAGGATTGTGTGTAAAGTGACTAAATGCAGTCGTCTCACTCCACTCTGTCCAGCTTCTAACACACACTCATGCACACAAGCACACACCCTACAGGCCATTTGTTATGATGTATCCCACCTGTGCCAAGGCTCCGAGTCTGAAAAAGAGCCTTCATTTATCATAATGCAGGCATTTGCCCCTGGCTGGCCTTACTGTTTCAGAAAAAATTCAGAAGCTGTCACACCTTTATGATTGCGAGCAAAGCTCTTCTTGACACCTACAGTTCAGAGTCATAGTTTAAAACATTTCTACCATACCATTATCCTTCCTCAGACCTGGAATTTTATGAAGAATATTGCACTTTTGGGGGATTCGCTCCAAACCATAACTCACACTTGTGCTGTAATAAAAGCAAAAGTATCCGTCAACAGATTTAGCTTACATGCTGTGCTCAAACCCCCATGTGGATCTGCAGATCAACTTATTTTTCCTCTGGTAAAGAGCCAAAGAACTTATTCTTTTAATAAAACACTTGGGGGAAAAAGCGAGAATTTTAGTATGTGGTATAGTATACTGTTGAGGCCCCATGATCATATTCACATTATTTTATGTACCAGACACTGCTCATTAACACATATTCCTGCTAATTAATAACCTTCCATGCAGGCATGTTCGTACACATAAGCAATTCAAACTCTCGACTTGATATAGATACAAACACGCGTGCTGACAGCATGCGGTTTCATCATTTGCTCATTTCCAATGCGAGAACCAAACTAACAAAAATGTTTCACTGTCCAATTACACAGTTTAATGACAATCTGTCTATACGATGTAATACAACCATGAAAAGAAAGATTGTCTGCGACTGGTCTTAATGAACCGTAGCACGGTACAACAATCAGCCCAAAACACTGATGACAACTGACAAACCAGATTAACACACCAGTCCAGTTAATTAGTCCAAACGAAATAGCAATTACGAGAATGGGAAAGAAGGCTGATACACAGAAGACTCATCTGTCTCTCAGTAAAACAACACACGGGCGCCTCTGTGCTTCATCTGAAAGAAATCCCACGCAGCTATAGATTAAGGTTAAGCCTTGGAACATATAATAGGGTTTCTAGTTAGTGCTGAGCTACTGGATGAAATCCTTAAATGTTTAATCTATAGTAACAAAAAAGAGCAAACGACTGTTCAGTGCAAGAGAACAGGATAAGACTCACAGCATGTGTATGTATTTGAACAGATAAAATAAATAATCCATGGCAACTAATTTTGGCTCCTTGATAACCTTATACACAATTAGTCCATTTCTGCACTCGTATTAAAACACACCCAACTCCTATCACCCTTTTGCCCCTACGCCTCCGTAACAGGAAGTGAACAGAGAGCCGACAGGGGGGAATTTCCCACGTTTCATCAGTGAGGAGGCTGCGTGGCGGCTGTGTTGGACTATATTGGCAGGTACTGCCTAATACAGAAGACCAGCAGGGCCAGGAAGAGCTTTAAGTAAGCAGATGGAAGAGTCCTGCAGTGTTACGGGAGTAGAGTTGAGTGCTCGCCATGTACTACAGAGCTAACGCTAGCAATGTATTAGCAAACAGCCATGGACAAATGGCATCACGGTGTGTAATATTATGCAAGAAACTGCAATCATATGGTTCTCTATTGGATGACAAGAAAAAAAGAAAGTGAAGACGGATATAGCCAAATACTTGGCTTACACATATTCCATATATATATATTATTGAAAATTGATACATCACTGGTATGATGGCAACATGCTTTAGAAGTAGTTTATCTGTATATATCAGTAAATATTAGACCTTATAACTAGAACACTGGGATCTTTCTACCTGGCTAAACCAAAGCCACGGTCAATAGCAGATAAAATAACACCTTAAAATAGAGAAAAACTCCACTATACGGGCAAAGTATGTGCACCCCTACATGACACTCATATATGGGCCATGGAGACAATGTGTGTGTGAAGGTTGGAGTAGAAAATCTCAAGTGTCCTGTACAGAGCCCTGACTCTGCCCTTTAGAGATGAACTGGAACAACGACTGCACCCCAGACCTCCTCACCTTCCCAACATCAGTGTCTGATCTCAATAAGGCTCTTATATCTGAATGATCCACAAATCCCCACAGCCACGCTCCAACATCTAGTGGAAAGCCTTCTCAGAAAAGTGGAGATTATTATAACTAAGTTTTAAAAGTATTTTGAAATGCATTGCTTTAAAATAAAATGCACACACAGTCTCACAAAACGTGTGTGAACATCAGGTGTTGACAAAGTGTTATTAAAGAAACTCATAAAAGTAAGCGTAGAAATTTAATTACACTAATCATTATAAAAGGGATTATTCTAGGTTGAGAAAGGTCCAGGTTAAGTTCCAACTGTGAAGCTCTGAGCAATTTGATCCTTTTCAACCACAGGACACCTTCGGCAATTTCTAACAATTAGTGCACCAGCCAATTTGTCTCGGAGACAGCCAAACAAATGGTGCAACTCCGATACAATAGCATTACCAAGAAAATGCTGGCTAATGTGTTTACTTCTACCGTATTACACATACCAAAAAAAATAAAAATAAAATAAAACATGGTTATCAAGGCTGTGGGCTATACAATTAGCCACTTGGGAGCGAGGCTAAAATCCCACTGCAGAGTGTAACAAAGCATATAATATGTTAATGTTATTGGCTGATGTTCAAACCCCCTTAATAAAAAAAAATTAAAAAGTGGTAGGGGAAAAAATTTAGCGCAGATCTGTAGTCAGTGGTAAGCCAGCATTGGCAGCAGGAACAGAGTGCTTTAGTACTTTAGTACGGTTAAATGACAGACTGAAAATATGCTCAGCCTAAGGAGATTTTCAGCTTTCTGATTTACTGGTTTATTTGCACGAGTGGGAAGCTTTATCTTCTCTTCATTAGGATTTTCTGTTCATTATTGCTTCATCTACAGGACACAGTCTGAGTCCAGATCAGCCAGTACCCTGCGGTCTTAATTGGACACGTCGCACATGGTTTCGTCAGCTATTCTTATTACCGCTTCCTATTAACTTTTCTCACTTGTTCATTTGTTTGCTGAATCAGTAGGTTCTCCTTCCCAGTCATTAGGAGAACAAAGCATTAAGACATTTTCTTAGAGTGTGGAAAGCTAAAAGCATTCTGAACCAAGAAGAAAGATGGTCACAAATCTCTTTATCCTAGATGACTGCACTGCATATAGTGTTCACTCTAGACGTAAAGGACACAGGGCTTTTCTTCAGACTGATACACAGCCACCGGGCACAGGGTGAAGATGGACTGGTTTAATTTGAGCTAAGAAACCCAGGTTTGCACTAATAACACCCCTGCACTCCCCCAGTGCCTCATAGGAAGGGTTACTGCTACTGCTGACTCTGTTGTGCAAAAAAATCGGGACTCGTCAAGGCACAAATAGGCCACACAGCTGTGTGAGAAGCTGACACTAATGGTTGAGAGATTGACACGTCTCGCCAATCTACCGGTCCTTCCTTATTTCCCCCGAGTGTGTTCAGACAGAGGCCGGGATCATCACGGAGCAATTTTTAGCCACTTCTACCCTAAACACTAGATTTTCCTCTGAGTAAATCAAGAACAATATTAGTACCACAGAGAAAAGAAACAAAATCAATACGATGTTCAACAAAAGAAATTATGACAAAGCATATAGATCAGGAATTGGTAGAGACACCCTTGTCCTGTAGAAGAAATCTCAGCTTGCAGTGAGAAAGCAAATTCAGAGAGTTCTCTGAATGTGTGGATGTGGATGACTGCCTGAACCTGACCCAAATCCTTCCAGCCTTCTGCGACGGAAGACAGAACAATGATTCATCCATACTCCGTTCAGCAGTACGACCGGTAATTCACCTCTCACAGGGGACAAGAGAACGGAGGAAGACATGGGGAATGTGCATCCGTGAGAGAATTTCAAGCCGTAACCATGACTGAGGAAACAACAGAAATTCGGGGCACAGAAAAGTGTACTGTCTGAAACTTTGCAGAAAGTTCAGCCGCCAACGGAAAAGGCCAAGAAAGTAAAGGAACACGCTGATAAAGAACAAAGCGATGACCTGATGTGCTTACGAGAAAGACACTCCACTATATCAGTGTAGCTACTATAAAGTTGGACAACTCATCCACTTTGAGTCTGGTTTTGGACAACAACAACAAGATAGCAGTGTGGGGCAACGGGTACTGTTTTGTCTCACAGCTCCAGTGTCCAGCGCCGGTCTCCAGAGGGACCAAATATATAGACTCCAACATTTAATTGTTAAGGTCAATCTTAGGCTAGCTAGCTGATTGACAGTATCATACTTGGAGGTGACATGGCCTGACTTAGGACAACCATACATTCTGTAATCACGGACCAGCAACCCACTGTAAACTCAACACACGACGATATCAGTGTCACTGGTCCACCACTAACCTATCGGTCATCCTGCAGTAGTGGTTTTCTATAACAGACTAGGCAGAGGGGCCAATAATCATCATGCAAAGCAACTGAGGCTGAGGTATTTGTATAACTAGACAATGTAGTGCTTTCTTAATAAAGTGTTGAAACATAGTGTTCTAACTACTAACAAGTGGCAATAAAATCCGGATTAATTAAACATTAAATGTCTAAATCTTTGTACTTCTTCACGGTACACTCTCAGATTTTAATAAGATGTTAAACGTGCACTTTATTAAGGGCAAGTCGACATAATTGTTGAAGCGATCATCGTGTGACGAAGTGACTGTGAGCTTAGATTTGTCTTACAGTTGATATTAGAGAGCTACACTGCCTACTGAAGTTGTGTAAAATAAAAAATCACTTCTATTAGGATGGTTAGAGTATGGGTTAGGGTTAGATAACCAGTCTTTACGACCACGGTGAGCAGAAAAGCATCTCACAACATGCAGGATGATGTAGGTGGATGGCCTACAGAAGCAGAAGATGAGGAAACTAAAGACACAGGTTCACCAGACCAGCTAAAGATTTAAAAAACATTGTATGGTCTGATGACTCTCAGTTCCATAGTGTCTCAATGGTTAAGGGTCAGGGTTACGGATCAGATGGTTGAAGGGTTCAAGTTCCAGCACTGCCAAGCTGCCACTTTTTGAGCCCTTGAGCAAGGCCCTTCCAGGGGTGATGTATCAGGGCTGACCCTGCACTCTGTTCCTGATTTCCTAACAAGCTGGGATATGTGAAGAAAGGATTTCACTGTGCTGTAATGTGTATGTGACAAAGAGGACTTCTTCTTCTTGTTCAGAGGTGATGGTGAGAATTTGGTGTCAACAACATGACTCCCTGAATACAACTTGCCATGTGTTAAAAGTTCAGGCTACTGGTGGTGGTGTTATATTGTGGGGAATGTTTTACCAACCTTTAATACCAGTCAAATAGTGACTAGAATGCCAATCTGGGTATTACCAATGACCATATGAATCTCTTTACGGCCTTAACTTAACATTCTTACCTCCAGCCTAACTGATTTCATGAACATAATGAGTTCAGTGTAATTCAGTCGCCTTTAAAGCCACCAGATCTAGATCAAACCGTGCAGAGAAAAAAAGCTTGTTGAATTGACTTCATTAAAATGCGTACATCTGCTCCATGTGATAGAACTGTGCAAAAGTAACAGCTATTTTCCATACAAACCAACTTGATTTGATCACGTATTTGAATGAAATGAAACCAGGCTCACGTCTAAGACTGGAATCAAACCAGCGACACTGCTGTTTTGCGACAGACACATCACCACGGCGCTATTCTGTTTTAATTGCCCCAAATTTAATACTGCAATTAGAATTCCCATCAGTAGCAACATCCTCGTGAGGTTTCATATTGTAACCGGTTTAGATTCTACAAGAATTGATCACGCTCACTCTACATCATTCAATCTAGTCATTAGAAACTTGCATAAAGTTTTAAGTTTAGTGTAAGCAGTGAGAAATGAAGTTTGGGGCGAAATGTAATATTTTTTTTATTTAAGTTATACAGAATATAATTCTTAAATCAGATCAGAAACTTGGGTGAAAAATAGGTCATGTGGTTCATTAGTGCAATATAATAAACACTACGACTAACCAAATAACCCAACAGCATTATTATGGCTTTAAACTGATCCATCAAATCCTCCGAACAGTTTCCATTTTTAAAGAAATGGTTCCTCAATAGCTTCTCACTCCAGTTCTGCGTGTCATCTATGTCACTTAATGGCAGCACTTTATTTTGGACTTAATGCCTCACTAACTGCAAGACAAATCACACCTACATCCTCGTAACAAGGATGGCATTGGAAATCAATAAATGGCTTTCATGCTTAACTGCTCATCCTGTCCCCTCATACACACACACACACACACACACACACGTTCACTCCCACTCTCAAACAACAAACTGATGCTACAGTCAGGAGACGTGGGTCAGCTGCCCCCTTCCACTCACTGCCATTATAATCCATATCCATTATAAGCCACATACAAAATCCATCACTTCCTATAAATTAGAATTTCCTCAAACTGTAGATAATAAGATTAGATTAAGAAAAACTGAGGGCAAGAAGCCTTTATTATCACCATACATACGTTACAGCACAGTGGAATTTCTTTATTCTTTGCGTAACATAGCTGAGGAAGTTGGGGTCAGAGTGCAGGGGCAGCTATGATACAGTGGCCCTGGAGCAGGGAGGGTTAAGGGCCTTGCTCAGGTGCCAAACAGTGGAGCTTGGTGGTGCTGGGGCTGCAATGTGTGAGAATGATTCGATGAAAAAATGTAAGAGGTGTTTGAGTGAAGAGCGTGGCGTTTGTTAGAAATAACAACCAGTGTCATATATTTTAGTTTCAGGGAAGAAAAAAGAAAGCCTGATATATTCATCAACCTTACTGCTGGCTCAATTACTACAGCTACAGCAACATGATTTATATTTTATTTAAAAAGAAAGACATTTAGGCATTTTTATCATCATTTTTACCCTTCCATTTTCTGTAGCCATACTGCCGAATCTGATCAAATGGTTAATATAGACGCAGAACAATAACGGTCCTAAAACAGATCCTTGTGGGATGCCATATTATACAAAAAACTACCAAATCAATTTTCAACCAGGCAAGAACTTGTTTTTTAAACAGATCATATTGCTTATAAATAATAATAAAAACTCTACAGGACATTACCATTAACTAAGACTGGCTGAGACTAGCTAGTAACTAATTACCATTAAACTACACAATCTTTGTAAAAATGTGTTTATTTTTTAGCCTGGGGTTAAACTGGGTCCCCTTTTTAGCATAAGATTCAATTAAAATCAGAAATGACAGAACAACCACGCATCAGGAAACAAACAAACGACTCCCACCAGCATTATCCATCATCATTTCACAAGTGTGCTTTTCTTCGTCTCTGACATCTTAACTCAGGTCATCATCTGGTCTGTTAATTGGGCCTCTAAATGAGCAAATCAATCGGATTTATTGACCTCTTTCCCGGCTTGCTGCTCTGACCCACCGCTGCTCCTGACCTTTCCAGTCAAAGGCAGCACATCTGCAAACAGGACGCGTCTGTGACCTTTCTCCGGCAAGAAGAGTTGAGAGAAGAGAGAGTGCAGCCTTTAAATCTCTCCCCCTCCGTCTCACTGAGCACATCTCATCACAATCATGTATCATGAACACGACATCGATCTCCACAGGTCAAAGCACAATCCGTTCACTGAGCAGCATCGGACAAGAGACACACTGTTCACGGGACAGAGAGTGAAACCCTGTGTTTTTCATACAGCTGATGGGGCTTCACCTCGTCTGGAATAAGAGCAGTAAATAGTAAATAGTAAATAGGGGCGGTGGTTAAGGCTCTGGGTTTGACTGGAAGATCGGGGGTTCAAGCCCCAGCACCACCAAGTTGCCACTGTTGGGTCCTTGAGGAAGGCCCTTAACTCTCTCTACTCCAGGGCCGCTGTATCATGGCTGACCCTGTACTCTGACCCCAACCTCCAAGGATGGGATATACGAAGAAAGAATTTCACTGTGCTGTAATGTATATGTGACAAATAAAGGCTATTTCTATTTCTAAAAAAAAACACAAAAGGTGGACTGATGTAGAATGAATTAGTGTGTATGCTAATTCTAAATTATTCTAAAACGGCCACAGGACATCCGGTGAGACATCCGGTGAAGCTAATAGGCAGGTTTCAGTATTAAACTTTCATATCTCACGAGTCATCTAACCTTTTGTCATCTTCACTCATTTATGGACAAGTGTAAGTCACTTTGTTCAACAACTGGGACAGGATTACAACTGAGCAGAGGTTTAAGGGGGTTGAACTCAGCCTGGGATTTAAAAAACACGACCTTTTATAATCAGTAGTCGACCACTGAGCCACCACTTCTACAGTATTCTCGTACAAAATGACTACAATCAAGATGCCGTTTGAGTACCGTAGCTTTATCTCAGCTCCAAAGTGATGACGCCTCTCCTGTGCCCAGGTTTTTTAGAGTTTGTTCGGTTCTCCGGTTTCCTCCCAACTCCTGAAAGTGCAGAACTGGCTAAACTGCTCCTAGGTGTGAATATATGTGTGAGGTGTATAGAGTTCAGACTAGCGTCCTATGTGTGGGGTGTATAGTGTTCAGACTAGCATCCCATCCATCGTGCATTCCCATATCACACCCAGTGTTCCTGCAACAGTCTCGACATCTACCATGGATCTGACCAGCATAAACAATGACTGCAAAATGGATGAATGAGTTAATAATATAATTACACAAACATTCTTTCAGCCAAGGTACACCAGTTTCAGCCATGTTTCTCAAGCTTGCTGTTGTTCAAAACTGTAGGACAGATTTCATCAAGGATACCATTGTCATGCTACCTTCAAACTTGGTCAGAGTAATGCTCACATACAGAGACTCACAGCGACAAAGCAAACGGAGATCATTCATTTTCAATTAGAGCTTCCAGCAACATGAGTGACCACTACAGTTGATGTGGGCGTGTCCAGCAACGTGACAAAGCTGAACTTTATGTACTCCAGTGGGATTAAAGACAGTAGAATGCATGTGGTCAGTGGCAAAGAGCACACACATCTTCTCGTATGATATGATGCATATATACGCTGCTGAGTTTTATATGTGAACACCAAACTCCCTTCAGGATGTTTTATTTTGTATCAAGAAAACTGATTTGGAATGCTAATTGCACCATCCACTGATCAATGTTACTATGGCAACCGATAGTCAGAATGCCTACAGGTGACTTTGTACAAAATTCGAGTGAATGTAGCATAAGGGTACTTATTAAGGGTCTCGTGTGAATGTAGTATAAGGGTCTTTATTCTGACTTTAGGATGAATACCTGGGCTAGTAAAAATAAATAAAACAAAAAATAATTAATGTAAATAAATAAATTAAGAAATTAAAAACCACTATTACTACCACCACAACCAGCAACAACAATAAAAAGAAGAAGAAGAAGAAGAAGAAGAAGAAGAAAAAGAAGAATAGGTTCAAGTTATTATTATCATTATTATTATTACTTAATCAATCAATTAATTAAATTGTAAATTAATTATAATTAATCATCATAAATATTATACATTGCATTATATTTATATATTTAATTATAAATAATCTAATAATAATAATCTTGTTTCCAAGTATTATTATTATTATTATTATTATTACTTAATTAATTACAAAATATTAAAGCATATTCCTTTATTAGTAAGGGGTAAACTTTAGCAATGCCACTTCCTGGATAACTTTCTAGATTGCTGACTGCAATATCTGAATGTCTCATGAGATTTTTGTGCATAAGGCTTTGAGGTTTGATAGCGAACCTATCCTATCTGTTCCATTTAACAGAAATGTGAAATAAATTCCTTCATCCCAAACAAGGTACTTCATCAACTAGTTTGTTTGTTTGTTACTAGCTAACATTTGAGAGTTTAGGGTTTATGCTGTTTTTTTTTTTTTAGCTCCCTTAGCCACTGTTTTCCTTGATCCTCAGGTATCTCGGTGAGGCGACAGTTTAGCAGTAATTAAAATCAGTGTCTGACTGCACCCAGATATTTCTTGCACTTTTTCTTTGTACTTCATTTAAGAAGAAAAAGAGACTTTACACTCAAGAATTTTACAAAGAATAATATGATGTTGTACTTCATATTTTACATACACCGATCAGGCATAACATTATGAGCACTAAGAGGTGAGGAGATCATCAGTGTTACTCACTTCATCATGGCACCTGTTAGTGGGTGGGATATATTAGGCAGCAAGTGAACATTTTTCCTCAAAGTTGATGTGTTAGAAGCAGGAAAAATGGACAAGCGTAAGGATTTGAGCGAGTTTGACAAGGGCCAAATTGTGAAGGCTAGACCACTGGATCAGAGCATCTCCAAAACTGCAACTCTTGTGGGCTGTTCCCGGTCTGCAGTGGTCAGTATCTATCAAAAGTGATCCAAAGAAAGAACAATGGTGAACTGGCAACAGGGTCATGGGCAGCCGAGGCTCACTGATGCACGTGGGGAGCGAAGGCTGGCCCGTGTGATCCGATCCAACAGACGAGCTACTGTTGCTCAAACTGCCGAAGAAGTTAATGCTGGTTCTGATAGAACGGTGTCAGAATACACAGTGCATGACGGGTCAAAAAGGGACCGACAAAATATTAGGCAGGTGGTCATAATGATATGCCTGGTTGGGGTATGCATTTGTTTAGCTATGTGATTGCACATTCAGTTTAATTACAAGTCCAGAATTCGTCCCACGTCTTGGATATGGTAAGAGAAATTCAGGACACTGATTGTATACTGACTACAGACTGCAAATAAGCGCACAATTACACTCTTTTAAAGGTTTGCATTAGAAAATAAGGCAAGTATTTTGGTTTTACCAAACCTTAATCACTCTAGACACGACAATAACACACATACACACACACAAATATAACTTTGTGTGGATCACAGTAACCATATATGAAAAATTGGTAATGATCAGCATTATTATTATTATTATTTGTACCAAATGTCCTGGTGTAAAATGAACACTGAGTGTCAATACAGTATGTTTCCACAACAACTTGGATCACTGTAAATTGCTGAGTGTTACTGATCTGCACTTTCTATAAATTCATCACACAGAGTGCCAAATACATCCCCAGTAAAGGAGATCACTGTATCTGTAAAGCATGGCAGCAATCAACTGAGGTCCTCAGTGTAGTGTGCACAGGAATCACACACGCCTTTAACCCAACAATAAAGCATTTTTTAACACAAGTAGTGCACTGGATCACCACAGCACTACCGAAACCATCTTTTATCTAATGCCAAAGTTTAATAAAAACCCTTCCAAACCCTTTTTAAGCACTAGTTAGGAATCTTCCACACTCACCTCTTACAAGGGTCGAGCGGTATGTTTTTAAGAGAACCAGTCGTTCGCCTGAACTATATTAAAAACGATTTCTTGCTTATCATTTTATAAATCTAAGTGTACGCTTACATTTTAAACCGCGATTATAAATATCATGTTTTTTTAAAAATGTATTACTTTTTATGGTAAAACCATGTTATACACCTTAACACAAGCTCTAAAACTGAATACAGGCACTGAATCAGAAGGCAATCCCGGGGTCCTGATTTGACAGTGAGAGAAGATGGCGGCGCCCAGTAGAACGCAGGTGTTATCGCTGTATAGGATGCTTTTAAGAGAAAGCAACAAATTTCCTTCGTACAACTACAGGTAATTGTTCATATAGCTCGATGATGTTTCTTATCTAGCTAGGGGTAGCGAAATAAATGCCGTTTCATGCACAAGCACATAGCACGCGGTCACTTGATAAACGAAATAGATATGACTGTGAAGCCTTCAGCCAAATAAAGTAGTCAGTAGTCAAGGAAACGAGGTGATCAGGAGATAACTCATCATTTATCAAAGGGATCTGATGAGTGTTAATGAATGCAGTGAAATCCCCTGACATCCTAAATCCTGGTGTTTGTAATACACGCTTATGTTGTGATGCAACTGGGACGCTGTCAGGTCACGTGACTATGATTGTAGTACGCAGAGGAGAAAGCCTTTATCATTATATATCGTTTTTCAGTCCTGTTCTGGAACTGAACTCATAAAACTACAAGCCGTGCAACTCTGAAAACAGTATGAGGATATTTGCCTTAGAAAGCCATGTTATATTGGTCAAAAAACCTTATTTGGAGTTTTAAATTTGCTGGTTAAAAATGCTAATACGTTACAAGGTTACTTCTCTCCTTTTATACAAATGTAGTGCTTTTATTAATCGCCCCTTATCTGTGTCTCTCAGATTTGCATCGACAAAGGTGTCCTAGTCGGTATTTCTTAATAAAAAGAAATGCCAGTAAGGATATACTAATCTAATGTCTGTGATTAGTTTAAAACTCTAGCTCAGTATCGCTTGAGACTTGATTCATTTCCATTCCTAGTCCCTGACGTTGTTTGCGGCATCAACACATTTGAAGTCGACCGACAAACCAGACCAGTTCAGCTTGGTTTTATTTGTATGAAGCGGCTTTGCAGAAATCCAGCTGTAGGTTTCGATCCCCAATGAGTCCCTAAACCCTTAAACCTAGTTCTATTCTGACTGACGGCAGAGTGGAATTAAACCCATACAGAAGAGTAAAGAAAAGCTGTAAACTTTGAGTCTATTTGAGTAGCAGTTCTACAGAACTATCTATCTACACTATATTGCCAAAAGTATTCGCTCACCCATCCAAATAATCAGAATCAGGTGTTCCAATCACTTCCATGGCCACAGGTGTATAAAATTAAGCACCTAGGCATGCAGACTGTTTTTACAAACATTTGTGAAAGAATGGGTCGCTCTCAGGAGCTCAGTGAATTCCAGCGTGGAACTGTGATAGGATGCCACCTGTGCAACAAATCCAGTCGTGAAATTTCCTCGCTCCTAAATATTCCAGTCAACTGTCAGCTGTATTATAAGAACGTGGAAGTGTTTGGGAACGACAGGCCACGTAAACTGACGGAGCGGGGTCAGCGGATGCTGAGGCGCATAGTGCGAAGAGGTCGCCAACTTTCTGCAGAGTCAATCGCTACAGACCTCCAAACTTCATGTGGCCTTCAGATTAGCTCAAGAACAGTGCGCAGAGAGCTTCATGGAATGGGTTTCCATGGCCAAGCAGCTGCATCCAAGCCATACATCACCAAGTGCAATGCAAAGCGTCGGATGCAGTGGTGTAAAGCACGCCGCCACTGGACTCTAGAGCAGTGGAGACGCGTTCTCTGGAGTGACGAATCGCGCTTCTCCATCTGGCAATCTGATGGACGAGTCTGGGTTTGGCGGTTGCCAGGAGAACGGTACTTGTCTGACTGCATTGTGCCAAGTGTAAAGTTTGGTGGAGGGGGGATTATGGTGTGGGGTTGTTTTTCAGGAGCTGGGCTTGGCCCCTTAGTTCCAGTGAAAGGAACTCTGAATGCTTCAGCATACCAAGACATTTTGGACAATTCCATGCTCCCAACTTTGTGGGAACAGTTTGGAGCTGGCCCCTTCCTCTTCCAACATGACTGTGCACCAGTGCACAAAGCAAGGTCCAGAAAGACATGGATGAGTGAGTTTGGTGTGGAGGAACTTGACTGGCCTGCACAGAGTCCTGACCTCAACCCGATAGAACACCTTTAGGATGAATTAGAGCGGAGACTGAGAGCCAGGCCTTCTCGTCCAACATCAGTGTGTGACCTCACAAATGCGCTTCTGGAAGAATGGTCAAAAATTCCCATAAACACGCTCCTAAACCTTGTGGACAGCCTTCCCAGAAGAGTTGAAGCTGTTATAGCTGCAAAGGGTGGACCGACGTCATATTGAACCCTATGGATTAGGAATGGGATGTCACTTAAGTTCATATGCGAGTCAAGGCAGGTGAGCGAATACTTTTGGCAATATAGTGTATCTATCTATCTATCTATCTATAGAATCCAGGTGACATCTTATGACACTAGAAGGAGAAGACTTAATTTTTTGTCACATATATAGTACTGCACAGTGAAATTCATTCTTTGCATATCCCAACTTTTTGGAGACTGGGGTCAGAGCACAGGGTCAGTCATGATACAGCACCCCTGGTGCAGGGAGGGTTAAGGGCCTTGCTCAAATGGCAGCTTGGCCTGAGGCTTAAACCCTGATCTTCCAGTCAACAACCCAGAGCCTTAACCACTGGAGCCTCTAAGTTTTTGCATGCTAGATTTAATAGGAAATGCACATGTTTTGAGATGTCTAAGGGGGATCTTCCACAAGAACAGGATGAGATGAGATTAGATGTAGCATTATTAAACCCTTATAGGGAAAATTTAAGATGACACACCAGCACAAGTAAGAGGAGAGAGAGAGTGATATCAAAGAAAACCTATACATCAAATACAGTGTAACATAAAACTAGTACAAAATAAATAGAAACAATAAAATATCAGTATATGTACATATGGCAGAGTTCTCGTTATACTGTATACATATCCTCATGAATATATACACCGATCTGGCATAACATTATGAACAGTGACAGGTGAAGTGAATAAGACTGATGATCTCCTCATCATGGCACCTGTTAGTGGGTGGGATATATTAGGCAGCAAGTGAACATTTTGTCCTCAAAGTTGATGTGTTAGACACAGAAAAAATGGACAAGCGTAAGGATTTGAGCGAGTTTGGTGAAGGGCCAAATTGTGATAGCTAGATGATTGGATCAGAGCGTCTCCAAAACTGCAGCTCTTGTGGAGTGTTCCCGGTCTGCAGTGGTCAGTATCTATCAAAAGTGGTCCAAGGAAGGAACAGTGGTGAACCGGCGACAGGGTCATGGGCGGCCAAGGCTCATTGATGCACGTGGGGAGAGAAGGCTGGACCGTGTGATCCGATCCAACAGACGAGCTACTGTTGCTCAAATTTCTGAAGAAGTTAATGTTGGTTCTGATAGAAAGGTGTCAGAATACACAGTGTATGAAGAGTCAGGGCTGTTTTGGCAGCAAAAGTGGGACCAACACAATATTAGGCAATGTGGTCATAATGTTATGCCTGGTCGGTGTATCTATACATGTACAACTTTCAAGTTTCCCTCGTCTTTGTAAACAAAGCTTGCAGAGATTCAGCTGAAGTAATAGGATCTGTAATAAGGGTATTGTATCAATAATCAAGTAGAATTGTAACTGATATGGGTTCTAAAGGATCACTGTATGGATTTCTAAGTCGTCATCTTTTTGGGGGACTGAGAGGAGCTGGTCATGTTAAATTTGAATAGATGACTTACATCTGTATTTGGGAATTGATCTATTCACGTTCCAGCCTGTTGGCTGTAGATCAAAGCAACCAGAAATGAAATAAATGAACACATCAGATTTCCTGCAAGCAAAATCATTCACAGTGTCGAATTAGCCCATCGTCTTGCTGTTTAGCGCAGTGTCATTTTTAATCTTGAGTGTTTAAAAAAATCCATTCTCATGTTTTCCACTAATTCAACACTCTGGAACACAAGACTATCCAAATTCAAGGGAACCAGCAATTAACTACTCCACACACACAGCATGAGAACGGCGAGAATTCAAGCTAGCTGGTGTTTGTAGAGATTCTGACGGGGAAGACGATTAATCAGAGCCGTAGCGGGACGAGAGACGAACACGCTGAGGCAGAGATAGCTCTGTATAACCTGTGGCTTATGAAATAGTCTGTCACGGCAGGTGATTGGGTTTTATTACTGTGTGCAGCGCTGCTCGGTGTGCGCATAAAACCGAGTCCGCATCCAATGTGTGTTCCTGCAGATGATAACTGCTGAAGCAGCATGTTGTGGTTGGCAAATAGCCCGTATCGATGTTCGGCAGCAGGAACGTGGGATGTGTTGGTCATATTTCGACCTGTGGGAATGAGGTTTTTATGTGTGGAGCAAAGCAAACATGGCGAGCTGTAAGTAATACAAAGGGATCATGTACAGTATTGTGAGCGTTATCTGAGGAAAACATTGACGTGTTTTAATCCAGTTTGTGATGAGTAGTCTGGTTTAAAAAGCTCATTGATCTGTTGGAGAACAGATGGTGGGTGGTTTGGAATACTAAGTTGATATGTTTTATTACACCCCCACGTCCTCACATTCCCACACCCTACCATTCTCATACCCTCAAATTCCCACCTCCTTGCATCCTCATACTCCCACATCCTCATACTTCCACATCCTCACAACCCCCACACTCTCACATCCCCACATCCTCACACCCCCACATCCCCATACCCTAAAACCCTCACATCCCCATACCCTCTCATCCCCACATTCTCACACCTCCATACCCTCACATCCCCACATCCTCACACCCCTACATCCCCATACCCTAAAACCCTCACATCCCCATACCCTCTCATCCCCACATTGTCACACCTCCATACCCTCACATCCCCACATCCCCATGCCCTCACATCCCCACGCCCTCATGTCCCCACATTCTCACACCTCCATACCCTCACATCCCCACATCCCCATGCCCTCACATCCCCATACCCTCTCATCCCCACATTCTCACACCTCCATACCCTCACATCCCCACATCCCCATGCCCTCACATCCCCACGCCCTCATGTCCCCACATTCTCACACCTCCATACCCTCACATCCTCATACCCTCACACCCTCACATCCCCATACCCTCACATCCCCATACCCTCACACCCTCACATCCCCATACCCTCACATCCCCATACTCTCACATCCCCATACCCTCACACCCCCACATCCCCATACCCTCACATCCCCATACCCTCACATCCCCATACCCTCACATCCTCACATCCCCATACCCTCACATCCCCATACCCTCACATCCTCACATCCCCATACCCTCACATCCCCATGCCCTCACATCCCCACGCCCTCACGTCCCCACATTCTCACACCTCCATACCCTCACATCCTCATACCCTCACATCCCCACACCCCCATATCCCACATCCCCACAACCCAAAATCCTCACACCCTCACACACTTTTCTGTAAAATTGGCACTCTACCATCAAAACTCATGCACATGGATAGAAATGGAAAAGCTGCCAGTCAGATAGTTTACAACCTTTAAGATTCTGAAACTTGCAGCCAGAAAAGCGTACAGAAGATTTCAGGCGCTCTGTAACTTTAGACTAATCGTGATGTCCCTGTGCGCTGTCTATAGACGGAAGGATTTGACTTTGGCTTTGAAAATATTTTTATTATCCAGTGGTAAATCTCAAAAACTCATAAAAATCCTCAACGGTTGTTATTATTTCTACGCCAAGGATTACGAAGCACCCCATTTGATTACAGTTTTTTTTATTTATTTTTTATTTTTTTAAAAATACAGCAATTTTTCCTGCACCTTGTCAGTGCGGAAAAAAGGAGGGCAGGACAGTGTTTTATAAAACTAAGCTTTTCCTCATGAATCTTCAGATTTGTTTATTTGAAGTGTCATGAAACCTGTTTTCATTTTGCTGAAGCATCTGTATGCACATTGGGCTTTTACTGTACTCCAGGAGATGAAACCCGCCGTGGGCTCGCTCTGCTCTCGATGCTGAGCCGCATTGTGTAGTAAAATCTGCTAAATTATTCAGAGCCATTATTCACTGGGTGGAAATAACAGGTTTCGAGAAGCCATTGGAGAGCGTGATATACCTTCAGATGATGGGCTGTTTACCTTCATGCTTAGAGCCTCGAGCATCAGCCAGCAGAGGATGTGAACAGAATATCATAGATTTCTAAGGAGAGCACTGGATGCTGAGAGAGAGAGAGAGAGAGAGAGAGAGACGGACGGACACAGAGTTATGATGCAGTGCTAGCGTAAAGAGGAAATATGGAGTGAATGAGAGATAGAGGAGATACGTAACAGATGGAAAGTGAGAGAGAGAGAGAGAGAGAGAGAGAGAGAGAGAGAGGAGGGGGGGGGAGAGGTTTTTCAATTCTGTTTCAGGTTAAGGAGACGACTGATCTTCAGAGACGCGAGAGAGACGTAAACAGAGATGGAGAGACTCTGGGGAGAAGGATGGGCTTCACTGATGTTACATATACTGCTGAATCATGGAAGTAGGGCAGCTCTTACGTAAAACCCTCCTCCCTCAGTTAAAGCGAACCGAGCCACACAGCTCTGTACTCAGCTTGTCTGTGCCGCCTAAATAAATGATCAGGAAGGAAATTCTCTCTACAGAACACACCCACACGCTTTTATACTTTAGAAATTGGCAATACAGAGCAGGATTTGTTTAAAGATAACCACTACACCAGGAATATGTGTGTAACAGTGTCGGTTTAAAGGTGCATTAGGAAATATTTGTGTAATGTAGGTTAAATGGGTGGAGTTTTAAAAAATGTTTTGAATGAGCCCCGCCCCTAAAACATGCATAATTATTTCTGAGGCTATGCAGTGGTGTTGGGGGCGTGTCTATTAAAAACGACTGTTAAGAGGCCAATTCAAATACAAACATATTATAAGCGTTTATAGAGCACGAGTGTGTATTAATCCCTCATTAGGCGATCAGCATCAGCTAGCCGTCCTGCACAATATGGCATGGGACAGAAGATGGAGAAGGACATTATGACCTGAAGTCCCCCTGCTGTCCCCTCTGGGAGCTGAAGCAGCAGTATGGTGATTCTCATTGCCCTTCTCCATTTGTTCCCTTTATTTAGTCCGTCAGGCGTTTTTTATTTATCTGTCATGTGAAGCCTTAATGAGTTCAAACTTAATTGAGTTTAAACTTGTGTTTGTTCTGCTGGTTTTCTCTGTGATCCCTGTGTGTGGTCACGCTGCAGTCTGAACGGGTTCGTGTCAAGTTGCCTTCTCTTCTCTTCTCTTCTTTTCTCTTCTCTTCTCTTCTCTTCTCTTCTCTTCTCTTCTCGTTCTCTCCCATTTTAACTCCTCTTCTTTTCTCATTTTATCTCTTCTCTTCTACACTCTTCTTTTGCTGCTCCTCTCCTCTCCTCTCCTCTTCTCCACTCTTTTAACCTCTCCTCTCCTCTCCTCTACTCTGTTGTTCTTTCTGCTGCTTTTTTCTCCTCTCCTCTCCTCTTCTCTTCTCTTCTCTTCTCTTCTCTTCTCTTCTCTTCTCTTCTCTTCTCTTCTCGCCACGTTCCCTCCCATTTTAACTCTTCTCTTCTTTTCTCATTTTATCTCTTCTCTTCTCCACTCTTCTTTTGCTGCTCCTCTCCTCTCCTCTACTCTACTCTGTTGTTCTTTCTGCTGCTTTTTTCTCCTCTCCTTTCCTCTTCTCTTCTCTTCTCTTCTCTTCTCTTCTCTTCTCTTCTCTTCTCTTCTCGTTCTCTCCCATTTTAACTCCTCTCCTTTTCTCATTTTATCTCTTCTCTTCTCCACTCTTCTTTTGCTGCTCCTCTCCTGTCCTCTCCTCTTCTCTACTCTGTTGTTCTTTCTGCTGCTTTTTTCTCCTCTCCTCTCCTCTCCTCTCCTCTCCTCTCCTCTCCTCTCCTCTCCTCTTCTCTCATCTCTTCTTCTCCACTCTTCTCTTCTCTTCTCTTCTCGCCACGTTCCCTCCCATTTTAACTCCTCTTCTTTTCTCATTTTCTCTTCTCTTCTCCACTCTTCTTTTGCTGCTCCTCTCCTCTCCTCTCCTCTTCTCTTCTCCACTGTTCTTTCTTCTGCTTTTTTCTCCCCTCCTCTCCTGTCCTCTCTTCTATTCTTCTCCCTTCTCTTAACCACTCCTCCTCTCCTCTCTTTTTCTACCCTCTCCTCTTTTTTCTTCTACCCTATCTTCTTTTCCATTCTTCTCCTCCTGGTAATCTAAAAAAAAAGCTGATTTATTTGTTCTAATACAAAGGAAACCAAAGTAAGTCTCCTCACCTCTCTTTTCTCACTTCCACGACTCAGTTCTCCTCTGCAACCCCTCTATTCCTTTTGTTTAATGGCATTGGCACTTACTACATTCCCTTTGACCCGACTCAGCTTATTTAGCCTTTAAAGTCTGTCAATGGTTAGAATGTGTCTCATTAATAATACATGCCTCATGTGTTTCCTACTGAAGTTCTCATTAAATATTAAGGGGCTTTAATTGGTATCACTTTACACACTGATGATCCTCGTGTCCTGTTCGTCAGGCCACTGCCCTGCACGTGTAGGGATTTCACTGTGTGTGTGTGTGTGTGTAACCGTTCATGGTTTAGACTGCTGTACATATTGGAGATAAACAGATTAGAAGTCTGCTAGCAGATTTTTTTCTATTTATTCCATGTATGTGATTCACTTCATGTTCATCATCGTACCTCAGCTGTTCAGTGTGTGTAGAAAATGTCAGATCTGTTTGTTAGCGCCCGTGCTGAACATACTTCCTGTAATTTGGTTTGGTGACTAATGGATCTGTAGGTCAGTTTTCAAAGAGCACATGATGCTGTTCATGTGTCAGTCACATGTTGCTGGTCCTGAAGCCAGGCTCTTTGGAAGTCTGTACATCTCTGTTCGTCTGAGGAAGGGGCTACTCGTCACTGCAGGCTGTGAATCAGGATGAAATCCTACGCTGATGATGAACGATTGTGACACATGGCGCAAAACGCGAGTCTTAATTATCAGAGTCGGATCGGATTTGGTTTTGAAAAACTCTAGCAAAAAGTTTTTGTTTTTTTGTTGAGTAATAAAGTGCCTTGATGGTCCCATATTTGCAAGGGTTTTTTTTCCCCATGGTGTAGGTGTGGATCCATGTGCAGAGGCGTTTGCAGAGGCGCAGAGGCGTTTATTCGATCAAAACGAGAACTCAATCAAAGCTCATAATTAGGCCAGATTTGTAAACCGAGTCTTTATCAAACTACACGAAACGAGAACTTGGACGTGAGGCAAAAGTTTACCGGCACACCAGGGTACATAACAGCAAACCAATCACGAATGAAACACCTAAATATGATTAGAGAGGCAACAGGGAAATAAACCCATGACAAAACTGTGGGCGGAGACAAGACTAAATGTAATCAATAGTACAGAAAGAAAAGAAAACAAGAGCTCAGCACTGACAGACTTGAACCTGAAATTCAGAATCATATACAACCCTCACTTTCATTTGCATGTTGGAGAATATTTGCATATTTTATGATGTAATAACTCTTGCCTGTCAGATGCTCTCACATTAACTGCTCAGGCTTTTTCAGCTTTCTTTAAAGAATGTGGCGAAACATGTTTTGACCTATCTAATAAACTGAATTACTTATTAAAGAAAGAAAGGATGGAAGAATGGAAGGGAGGGAGGGAGGGAGGAAGGAAGGAAACGGAAGGAAAGGAAGGGAAAGGAAGGGAACGGAAGGAAAGGAAGGGAACGGAAGGAAAGGAAGGGAACGGAAGGAAAGGGAATGGAATGGAAGGAAAGGAAGGGAACGGAACGGAAGGAAAGGAACGGAAGGAAAGACAAGGGAAGGAAAGGAAGGGAACGGAACAGAAGGAAAGGAACGGAAGGAAAGGCAAGGGAAGGAAAGGATCTGAAGGGAAGGAACGGAAGGAAAGGAACGGAACGGAAGGGAAGGGAAGGAAAAGAACGTAAGGGAAGGGAAGGAACGGAAGGGAAGGGAAGGGAAGGAAAAGAACGTAAGGGAAGGGAAGGAAAGGAATGGAACGGAAGGGAAGAAACGGAACGGAAGGAAAATAAGGGAAAGAAGAATGGAAGGAAGGAAAAAATTATTCACATTTAACCTTTAACATTTTAATAAACTATTTTAGCATCTATTAAAGCCAGTATAATGAGCTTATTTACATTATTGATGTAAACAGCAGTGTATTACATTTTTACAAACATTTGAAAGCTTACGTGTATTACTTCACTTCAGGGATTGAATTCCTGATTGTTTGGTTGGGTCACTTTCCTCCAGATTAGGGTGTCAGACATTTTTTCCGGAGTCTTCCAGGTTTCCTCCCAGTAACAGACCAGTAGCAGTAGAACTGTCTGCTTAAAGGATGGCCCAAGGATGGCTCTGATGCCCTTGGATAATAGAAGTATATGCCACTTAGAATAAATCCATCAATATCCAGGATAAAGGTAAAGCGCTTAATGTGTTTTATTTAGTGATTTAAGATGTTAGCTATGCTTCAGATAAGCTGACAGCGAATTAGGTCAACATTTAGTGTAGTGGACTGTGACACAGATCTGTTCTGCATTAGAGCTGACACCGGGTGAACTTCAGACCTTACAAATACACATGATGGCTGCTTCAAAGGCCTCGGCTTATTTGCGTTTAGCTTTGAACCGCCTGTCAGTCAGGCCAAGAGCAAGTTCAGGATGAGTCACTTTTTATCCAGCAAACTGCTGTGTATATATTTATATATATATATATATATATATATTTATATTTTTTAAACTCCTTCTCAAATCTCAGTTTTGTGTGTGTGTTGTTGTCAGTGTTGGTGTGTGTGTGTGTGTTTGGACATGTGCACTCTTGCTTTCTTTCCTGTTAACCTATTAGGCCTACCATCTGTCGCCCTTCTCTCTCTCTCTTTCACTCTGTCACTCTCTCTTGCCCCTACCCCTCCTTATTTTCCCCCTCCTTTATTTTTCCTTTCTCCTAATTCACTGGGATGTGAGGAGGCTGTTGGTCTGGCTGTCGAGCATCACTTTCTGCGTCTTGCATGGAAGCTTAAATGCTGGAGTAAGGAATATTATAAATATCATGCACATCACATGTCAGGTGTCTCTGTGGTCCTGCTCAGACATGTGAGAGGTCAGATCTTCTGACCTCTGTGCTTTTTCACACCGTCTTTAATAGAAAGAAACCTGGACACGCATATATGTATAATGGAAGTAAAGAATATTTATTTGTTATATCTTGCCTATTCACTGCTCATCACACCCAGCTCTGCGTCTAATGATCAGCGGCGTGTGACGGAAAAGCGTCTCCTCTCTAATTTCCCACAATCCTCTGCTGCATTTTTGTCTCATCTCCTCCAGGAGCCCTTGAAGTCAGTGTAGTGACTTGTATTATAGTAACAGACTCTGAAATGGCTCTAGGTTCCTCTCTGGCTAGCCAACTAGAGCAAAGCGTAACGTCTATGCAGGAAAACCACACGCTGAGAAGAAAGGAGAATGCGTTTCAGACCCACAAGACTGAGAAATCACATTTCTCTTAAAACTCTGTTAGGAGTTTCTTTCATTTTCCTTGTTTTTGTTGTACCTTTGTGGGTTTTTTTTTTTTTGCAGGAATGGATCAACAATAAAACAAAATTAGCAGATAAGGAATACTAGCTGATAGAGACAGCTTTATGCTAATGTGTTTATGCTAATTGGCCCCCTGCCAGATTTGCTTCATCGTTAGCTACGTTAACGTTTTCGGATGAAGCGCTCGCTCCCAAGGGCCTGTGCTGAGCGCTGATTTGCAGCTTGTGTGTCTTGTGTCTTTTCAGGACGTACGCCCTGCGTAGGGTACGTGATGCGTTCAGAGACAACCGGGATGTCGAGGACCCGAAAGTTCTGGAGCAGCTGTTGAACAAAGCACGCGACAATCTGGCCATCATCCAGAGACAGGTACCACCTCCATTGAAGAAAGGGTGAAAAAAATAATAGAATAAATAAATACACACAGGAGCAACACAGTACAGGCTGTCAGAAAAGCTCTCTCTCTCTCTGTGTCTCTCTCTCTCTCTCTCTCTCTCTCTCTCTAAATCCTTTTAAATCCCTCTATCCTCTGAAGAGATATAACAGCAGCTAGCACGGCTGCTGCTGTTGTTTTAGAAACATATTGATGAGAAACTGCTGGGTCCCACCTGTCCCTCTGGCAGGCTTCCATACAGTACAGGCAATGTGTGCTCAGGAAGGGGGGCTTCCTCTCACCCCATTTTGTCCTTTTTAACCAGCCCAATCCGGTCTTCTTGTCTTTCTCATCTCAATGTCCTCGGTGAAGCTGTTCTGTGAGTTTAGGTTGCTTTATCACCGAAGCTTCATTTTTATAGGCAGGTTCCCTACAGGCCTCGAATATTTTTGGAAGTGCTTAATTTGCCAAAAAAAAAAAAATCCCTCCTCTCGAAAGGTCATGAAATTAGCCTCTGGGAAAAAAGTTCTTGCTTTATATATTGAGACCTTGGGATGATCAAGTTCTGTCTGACCTTTCTGTCAAAAACGAGTTATAAATATGTTATTTACATACCAATTAAGAGGTGAGTAGTTTTATATGTAGTTTTAAAGTGTTCAAATAAAAAAAATGGAACAGTTTGACCTGATGAGGTCAAAAACGGTGTGGCTCAGTGTCTTAGAAATGAATGAGAATAAGGTATTGATACATTATGTTGCCAAAAGTTTTGGGACGTCTGCCTTTACATGCACATGAATGTAATATGGAGTTGGCTCCACCCTTTGCAGCTATAACAGCTTCAACTCTTCTGGGAAGGTTTAGGAGTGTGTTTATGGGAATTTTTGACCAGTCCTCAAGAAGCATATTTATAAGGTCAGGCACTGATATTGGATGTGAAGGTCTGGCTCGCAGTCACCGCTCTAATTCATCCCAAAGGTTTTCTCTCAGGTTGAGGTCAGGACTCACTCATCCATGTCTGTATGGACCTTGCTTTGTGCACTGGTGTGCAGTCATGTTGGAACAGGAAGGGGTCATCCCCAAACTGTTCCCACAAAGCTGGGAGCATGAAGTTGTCCAAAATGTCTTGGTATGCTGAAGCATTAAGAGTTCCTTTCACTGGAACTTAGGGGTCAAGCTCAACCCCTGAAAAACAACACCTAAATTCAATGATTTGGAGGGTTGTCCCAAACCTTTTGGCAATATAGTGTATATTAGAATTCACAGAATTATGTAGAGCTTGTGGCGCAGTACTGAAAAGGACATACAGTAAGAAACCATAAAAGTTTGGCAGCTTGACCTCCCTTGTGTCCCTTTAATTGAATTTTTTGCTCTGAAGGAATCTCTCTCTCTCTCTCACTCACTCATTCTCACTAAACCCAGCTTAGTTGTTCAATTTTCGGTGTATTTTTTTTTTTTTTCTTTGAAATTTTTTTCCACAGTATAGTTGCACTTCAGGAATGCTGTCTCCTTAGTGAACGAAGTAATATCTCCAGTGAATAGCTCTATGTCCTTATAAAGAAGTCGTTCTTCTCTTCCTCTCAATTTTTCTCCAACCACTATCTCTATTTTTGTGCTGTCTTATTTCTGACTGTATGTGCGTGCAGATCTTTTGAAAGGCACTCTCAGAAGGCCTGTAGTTACACTAAAATACGGCTAATAACACACACACACACATACATATGCACAACACTGTCTGTAGTAGCTTTTCTCAGGTTGGTCCTGGAACTAAAGTCATTTAAAATAATATAATTGTAATAAACCTGTTGTTTTCCTGTCATTAATGAAAACAAGGTTGAAGAGAAGGAAGGAAGGAAGGAGCAGTTAAGGTTTAAGGGCCTTGCTCAGAGTTTAAATCCCAGGTCCACCAAGCTGCCACTTCTGGGCCCCTGAGCAAGGCCCTTAACCCTCAGTTGCTCAGCTGTATAAAATGACATAAAATATAATTCACTCTGGATGAGGGCGTCTGCCAAATGCCAGATATGTAAATGTAGAGGGTTTCAGGAATGATGTATTTTTGTAGGCCGGTTTAAAAGTTAGCATCCCCGTACTTCCTTTGATTAAAAAAGCCAATAGGATTGTTCCACTGGCTTTTGGATTAATGCTGAAATGAAGCTTGGTGACCAAAAAACGTTTAGATTTCTTCTAAACGATGACTTCCTGATGATCCAGAAGGTAAGTACTAAGCATTCCGTGTTTTAGGACTCGTTCCTGCATTGCTGTTTTAGCAGAACATCCCGCCATATTCACGTCAAGTCCAGCAGAAGTTGCCGAGGTTAAGCATATCGGTCCTTATGTTTTATTCTCTAGCAGAAAGTGTGAAATATGTTTCCAGTCAGTTAAAGGAATCCCTAGCTCGAAGAAAAGTTGTGAAGCCGTGTTTTAGCTTCTAGTACATTGACGTTTGGGTCATGTGTGAAACTCGCCCAGCGTAGCCCAGTCATGCTTAAATGTCACACTGATTCACTCTCTGCACATATGTGAAGGCACAAGTTCCAGTGACTAAGCGCTCCATCGCCACAAGTGACTGATGTCTTGAGTATTCTCTGTGTGTTCTTGTCATCTGTTGAGACTTTGTGTGTGTTTGAGAGAGAGAGAGAGAGAGAGAGAGAGAGAGAGTGTGTGTGTAGGTGGTGCATACTCTTCTGTTATCAGAGCACAGCAGTACGATAAGCAACGCCGCTGTCGAGTCAGACACGGCGAGTTCAGACTGCCAGGGGGGAAGCGAGACCTTCTGCCTCTCTTACACTCGTCCATTCTGTCTTCTCACACACAAAAACACAGGCATGTCCTGCTGTGTGTCGTGACCGTGCCAGTACATATGCCACCCTCCACCCATGCTCTACTTTAGAGGGCATGGTAAGATTGGCAAAAAATATACCTCCAGCTCGCCTTAAACTTGGACACGTCGGTATGTTTATTCTCGCCAATGCAATTGTGATCGATTAATGCCTCCTTCTTCTAATAACGCGGCTAATTTCCAGCAGCGTAGATTGGTGTCTGGGTAAAATGTGTTAAGGTCACATTCTTCCATTTAAAAGAAACATTTTGTCTGTAGATCTGTACGATTTATGAAATAAATCGGTTAATTACGTCGCATCTCAGCTTTCGAGCAATCACGGCTAAGGATTTAAGGATGTGCTTCCCTTTTACAGTAAATTCAGTGATTTTGTTATGGCGTCAGTTGGCAGGTTTGGCTTCCCTTTATACTACTATATGCAATATATACGTCTCAATATACATTCCAGAAATCAAGACATTTCACTTATGAGAAATCTGGTATATATTTTTTACAGTATACTTTGCTTATTTATTCTTTAATACTTTTTAACTCCTTCATTTCAATTCCTTCATGGATTTTGGTTTAAATGCCCATGTTGCTGTCTGAGAATTGCCCGACCATCAGTTCGTACACGATGGCAATAAGTACTTTAGCTCACATTAATAAATCTCAGAGAACATGGCAATGAAATGCCATGTGAATTTTGGAATCTCTTACCCTGCCGAACAGTACATGTTCTTTCGGCTGCTTCCTGTTCGGGATCGCCACAGCGGATCAATTGGTCCGCTTGTTTTGATTTGGTGCAGGATTTACGGCAGATGCCTTTCCTGATGCAACCCTCCCGTTTTATCCGGGCTTGGGACCAGCACTGAGATTTTATTCTTAAGTGGCTGGGTTAGCTCCCTGTCCGGGAATTGAACCCAGGCCACGGCAATGAGAGCACGAGATCCTGCCACTGAACCACCAGGAGGCCCTGTTGAACAGTACATAGCATTCTTTATTAAGCATTTGTTAATTTAAAAGTTAGTTCCCATCCTTTAATCTGATTGGTCGAGCAGTGTTTCAAGATTAGAACTGCACTGTGATTGTTTTTCAGTGTGCGTCACGCCACGTTTGAGTTCGTTACACTGAATTCCACTTCCTCGTTCGAAGCTCTTAGTACAGTAGAGTTAACAGCATCATCACAGTACAATGATATTTTCAATAAAATTGGTTTAGAATATGAAAGCTGATCAGTAAAAGATGAAAAGAAATAAGGTACACCGAAAGTAGCTTTCACAGGAACGTGCAAATCAGTGTGAGCTATCTGGGCAGCTAGACAACGTGCTATAAATCAAGTTAATTATTCTAATTAGATTAACGTCTAATGTTATTCGACAGTTTTAGTGAGAAGACAGAAGCGTTACATGAAGCACCCTGGTAGAAAAATATGTCTAATCTGAAAGTGCCCATAATCCCAGATGCTCATCTGGTCAAGCTGCTGATTACTTCTCTATGACTAGCTTTCTGCAGCTTTAGTCTACACTGAAACTTTATTTACTGAGATTTCTTGAGAAAGACAATACGTTTTGAAAGGCTATATGAATAAAGTGGGTATAGAAGATGAATGTTACTTAATTTTTTAACAAATTCGACTTCAGTTTATCTTTATCCTGGGCACAGTGATGAATTTTCCCAGTCCCTGGGCTTCAGGCAGGAATAGACACTGGAGTGGATACCAGTCCATCACAATGCCTTATGTACAGACAGATCCTCTCTCCTGCGAACAATTTTGAGCCACTAATTGACCCACTGGATTGTATTTTGGGAGGTGGGAGGAAATCTGAGAACCTGGAGGAAACCTAGACACTGGGAGAACATGAGATGAGTCTGCACAGAGAGAAACCCAAGCTCAGGAATAATCCAGGTACCCTGATCAGGAAAAAGCTAGGAAAGGTGTTTATCCTCGCACAGCGTCAGACACACGGCCTTCGTCTTCGTCGTTGCTTTTAGTCATGGAATGTAGCAGACTTTCACTTTGCAGGAATTGCAGGGTTAGTTTTCACATGGCATGTTTAGAGATGTTTAATTGCTCCTTCTTTCTTTATAAGAATATATATATATAACTTTAAACCATCGAAGAGTGAAATTGTTCAGATATTCTTCAGCTCCTTTTTTTCCCCAGAGGCCAAAATTTTGGAATGGAATTTGTCCCTGTTGTGTTATGTCCATACTCAACAAAGTTGTGCTTAATGCTTCATATAGAAGGAGATACTCATTGCCTTAATAATGTGTAGTTCTTCATATGTATTTATGTTCCTATCTAGCTTACTGGGGGCAATATTTTCATAGAAAAGTTCCAAAATAACAATAAATGATTAAATTAAATTACATGATGATATCAAACCAATTTCTGCTCTCTGAGATGGCCTAAGTGCATTTCCTTAACCATCTAAAACCTTATCTTCAACCTTTAATATTCTGTGTAAGGTTATCCAACAGAGGGAAGATCTCACACTGAAAGCCAACAGAATCCTTACTCATTTTATGTCAGTCTTAAGGAGATAAAAAATATAATTTAATTTGTTTATACTGATTGAAAATGTCCAGGTGATTTGACTGAAACGCCATTGTACCTGTTAAAAAGGGTTAAAATGGTTATATATTCCAAAAAGAAAAAGTAAAACCATAGAGGGTCACATTTAATACAGCAATTAGTGCTTTACAGCACCACCCTGTGCTCCATTGTGCTCTGAACATTTGAACACTTTATGATTTATAAGAACATCTCCCCCCTCCTCTCTCCTCTCCTCTCCTCCATTGAGATATACCAGGAAAGCCTAGGGATATTAAAGTAAGTGTGCTCTTTGCAATATTGATGTGCCCGCTGTTTCCGAATGCACTTTAGTTAGTGTAACGAGTCTAAAAATCTGTGGCCACGGGTAGCAGCCCATGCCACAGCAAAGCATCTCTGTGGGAAGCTGCTCCAAATAGATCCCCTAATGGATTTCACGTCAGTTTCCAATCAGGCTCCACTGTATTTTCATCTGACCCCCTTTTTATTTATTTTTTTATTCATTTAACCAGCACTGATTTCTGGCTACAATGTATAGACAGCTGACTAGAGAGAAATAAGGGTTTTTATTTATTCGTGTTTTTGTTTGTTTGTTCATTCATTTAACCAGCACTGATTTCTCATTAGTTCTGTCTACAATGTATAGATAGCTGACTAGAGAGAAATAAGGGTTTTTGTTTGTTTGTTTGTTTGTTTGTTTGTTCATCTATTCATTTATTCATTCATTTAACCAGCACTGATTTCTCATAATTATTGATTACAACTTACAGACAGCTGACTAGAGAGAAATAAGAATTTTTATTTATTTATTTATTTGGTTGGTTGGTTGGTTGGTTGTTCTTTCTTTCTTTCTTTCTTTCTTTCTTTCTTTCTTTCTTTCTTTCTTTCTTTCTTTCTTTCTTTCTTTCTTTCTTTCTTTCTTTCTTTCATTCATTCATTCATTCATTCATTCATTCATTCATTCATTCATTCATTCATTCATTCATTCATTCATTCATTCATTCATTCATTCATTCATTCATTCATTCATTTAACCAGCACTGATTTCTTATTAGTCTTAGCTACAATGTATAGACAGCTGACTAGAGAGAAATAAGAGTTTTTATTTATTTATTTGTTTGGCTGTTTATTCATTCATTCATTCATTCATTCATTCATTCATTTAACCATTAGTTTTAGCTACAATATATAGACAGCTGTCTAGAGACAAATGCGTTTTTATTTATTTGTTTGTTTGCTTGTTTTTTTTTGTTTATTCATTCATTCATTCATTTAACCTGCACTCATTAGTTCTGACCACAACTTACAGACAGCTGACTAGAGAGAAATAATTTTTATTTATTTGTTTGTTTGTTTTTTCCAGCACTGATTTCTCATTAGTTTTGTAACACTGACTAACGCAAAATAAGGGTTTTTATTTATTTGTTTTTGTTCATTCATTCATTCATTCATTTAACCAGCACTAATTTCTCAGAATTTTTGACTACAACTTACAGAAGGCTGACTAGAGAGAAATAAGAGTTTTTATTTATTTATTTGTTTGTTTGTTCTTTCATTTATTCATTCATTCATTTAACTAGCACCAATTTCGCGTTAGTTTTTGACTACAACTTAGACAGCACACTAGAGAGAAATAAGGGTTTTTATTTATTTGTTTTTGTTTGTTTGTTTATTTATTCATTAACCAGCACTGATTTCTTATTAGTTCTGACTACAACAAATAGATAGGCAGCTGAAATAAGGGTATGTATTTATTTATTTATTTATTTATTTATTTATTTATTCTTAGGCCCTCTGACTAGATGCTACGGAAGCATGTGATAAGCAAGTGCATATCTGAGCTTTCAGGCAATGAGCCAAGCCTAATTGATTCACATCGTCTCGCCTGTCCTTTTTGATTCATATTTATGCCACGTGCTCTCGGTGGTATATTTCCGTAAAGCCGAAACGAGTTCGACTCGTGGCAGCGGCTGTAAATCTGGCCAAGGACTGTAGCAGCGTACGTAAGTATGTTAGCTGTTATATAGTCAGTTTTATGCCCACGGAAAACCGCAGACATTTCTGGATAGAATCATCACGCTTGTTTTGTCTGATTTAATTGTTTGGAAATGAAATCTTGGAACAAAGGTTGGAAAATGATCCCATCGGAATGGGTTTTCCGTCTAGCTGGATATAGCCAGGCGAGATTATGAGATTATGGTCAAAGCTTCAAGAGCGACAGTGGAATTAACTAATCTTGATTTCCAATGGAGAGGATCATTTTGTAGAAAAAATATCCAAAGATCACTGTCCAGTCACTGTCCAGAGGCACAAATGTAGACTGATCATTAACTAGTCTTGAGTTATGCAATTACTCCCTGTACATAAGTCTCGTCTCAATGTCTATAAGATCTGTAAGACCTGGAGCCTTGAGAGTCTGAAAGGATTTGTACTGAAAGGATTTTTAAAAAAGCTCATCGTTTGATGCACATTTATCTTATGCATATGGAAATAGTGTTATATTGCATTATAAATGAAATATATGAAATATTTTTTAATAATGAGAGATTACTATGCGTATTTCTAGACATTTTACTAACTGATAAGCTATAAGTTATTTTGCATGTATATCTCGAAGAAATAAAGTAATCTGATGAGTGAAAGTAGTACAAGCTTCAGATATAATCTGATCTACGATATTTTTCTTGGTAGTGTTTGAGTGTGTGTCTGTTAAAACAAAAGGTAGAGGACAGAAGAATAAATGCAGTTGTATGGAAATAGAAAATATAGAAATGGAATTGTTCTGTTGTGTCTTATAAATTAAGGGTGATGTACAATGTGATTTGTTTGATATGAAATCTACTGAAAGCCACAGTTTGGGTGTAGACTTGGTTATTAGTGGTAAATATCATTACCTGGACATTTAGCAGATTCTGTACAAGCCTCAAATAAGAGACAGTAAAGCCAGGGGTACGAGTTTCTGCATATATATTATATATCCTGTATTCATCGCCTGACCCAACTGTGCTTGTTGAACATTTCAGAGATTTAGTCACCTCTTTGCTGTTACAGTAAGCTCCACTCTTCTAGGAAGGCTTTCCACTAGATGTTGGGAGTGTGGCTGTGGGTTCATTCAGCTAAAAGAGTATTAGTGAGATCAGACAATGATGTTGTAATAATTAGGAGGTCTGGGGTGCAGTCGGTGTTCCAGTTCATCTCAAAGGTGTTCAGTGGGGTTGAGTCAGAGACAGAACACTTCTACTTCTTCTACTCTAACCTTAACACACCATGTCTTCTTGGAGCTTTGTGCCCAGGGGCATTGTCATGCTGGAACAGGTTTTCACTGAAGGCAAATCATAAAGCTACAGCATACAAAGACATTCTAGACAACTGTGCCTCCATATTGTGCAACAATAAATTGGAGAAGGACCACATATGTGTGAGATGGTCGGGCGTCCACAAACTTTTGGCTGCATAGTGTATGTGAAGCAATACAACGGTGCTTCTCGTCATCAGTTTGTCTCAGATATATATATATAATTTATATATATATAATTGGTTTAATGGCCTACAATATTGGCTACAAAGAGTCTATTTGACTCAAAACCTGTGCAATAATAGAAGAAAATCCTAAAATAGATGGATTATCTGGTGCTAGTTTAATGTTTTGGAAATGTTCTGACATTTTAATTCCAGATGTGATAATTGTGCGTAATGGCAATTATTATCTGCAGCGTAAACAGTAGATTAGAACATTTTGTAAGATTACAAATATTCTTGAACTTTTGTGATTTTTTTTTTTTCCCTTTACAACTGCTTGTTTGTATTCAGGACACGTTTCTCAAACACACACTCTCCATGTCTGAACTACTACAGTATATGCGACTGATCTGGTGAGCGAATGATAAAAAGATCATCTATAAAACGGACCCTACCTCCGTGTTTCTCAATGATGGCGTCACTAACCAGGATTTATTCATTCTGTGTTGCATTTCTCAATATTTATCCAGCTCCCTCGTCTGTCTGTGGCGTCACTAATTTAATCATCATATATGGCATGCTGTCAATTCTGTCTCTTCTTAAAACAAAGCCGGGCTGATGAGTCAGTGAGATTAACGACCATCATCCTCAAAAATAGCCTCGAGCCTGTGAGAAATGTTTACACAAAAAGCACTACAGCTCTGGGAAGTGTTATTTCCAGCTGAACTGGATAATCCTAGTCGAACAGCGGGTTGGATATTACTGATGAACAAGAGAGTAAGAGAGAAATTACTCATATTCTTTAGGTCAGATATGCAAACGGATGACGCAGGAGAAAGTGGCGTGAGCGGCGGTCACGTGACAAACGGCGATGTCTCGTTCCGGTGATGACGAAGGGTCGACTGATAACATCCGGTAGCTATATGATAATGGTTCGTTTTAGACTTGAGACCAAGCAAAAAATTTAAGCTTCAGATCTGTTTTAGCCAAATATGTGGGTGTTTAAATAAACGCTAGATGAAATCTCATTAATAACATAATTTCTTATTATTTCTTATTCTTATTATACTATTTTTTTATTTTTTTTTACAAAAAAACATATTTTGAGTGAACTTTAAAATATTAAACTCAACATGCCAAAAATGTCACTCCTTGCTATGAAACCCTATTAAGTAGTAATTATTATGAAGGATGCCACTGATGTATAGTAATAATAATTGATGGTTTTATGCTGTAGAATTAAATGCATGAATTCTGTAAATAATTAATTTGAATAAATAGTTAATTTCAATTCTATCTATCTATCCATCTATCTATCTATAGAGAGAGAGAGAGAGAGAGAGAGAGATTAGCTCTGCTTGAAAGAATTGGCTTTCAGACTACAAAACTATCTAAATATTATAGACTATTAAATAGCACAGTTGAAAAAGATCTAGATTATAGACAGAAATTATAGATACAATGCTTTTCTAAACTTTGTCTATATGTGTGTATATGTATATGTGTGTATACTCTGCAGGAAATTGTTAAACATTGCCATTAATTTGGAAAGTATGACTGATAATGCAAAAGATTTCTTTATTATTTAAGGCTAGTGATCACATGAAGTCATGAATTATCACATAGTTGTTTGACCCATTTGATAACTGAAATATAACCCTGATCAAAAGTTTACATATCCTTGAATGTCTGGCCACTTTATAAACACACAGGTTGACACGCTGAGCTTTCAGTGGCTATTAAATGGAGGTTTCCACATCCGTGACTCACTGTAATTGTAATTAGTGCCTGTGTATAAATAGTCAGTGAGTTTCTCAGCTCATGAGGTGATGCACTGACTTGGCTGGATACTGCACCATGGGGAAGATAAAAGAACTGCCAATGGACCTGCGTAATAAGGTGAACTTTATAAAGCAGGAAAAGGATATAAAAAGATATCTCAACACTTGAAAATGCCAGTCAGTACTGTTCAAACTCTGATAAAGACGTGGGAAAAAAGTCCTGTTAATACTACGCCACAGTCAGGTGAACCAAGAAAGATTTCACCCACTACTGTTTGGGATGCAAAGCAAAACCCATAAACAACTTTGAGAGAAATACAGGCTGCTCTGGGAAAAAAAAGTGGTGGTGGTGTTTCACGGAGCACAATAAGGAAACACAAATGACCTGCATGTTCGAGTTGCCAGGAGAAAGCTATTACTGCACCCATGCCACAAAAAGGCCCGCTTTCAGTACGCCAGACAGCACCTAGACAAGCCTCACAGCTTCTGGAGCAGAGTCATTTGGAGTGAAGAGACCAAAATTGAACTTTATAGTCACAACCATAAATGCTATGTTTGGAGAGAATTCAACAAGGCCTACGGTGAAAAGTACACCACTGTAAAGCATAGTGATGGATCTCTTATGTTTTGGGGCTGTGTGAGGTTCAGTGGCTTAAAATTGATGACAAGATGAATGCAGCATGTTATCAGAAAATACTGGCAGGCAATGCAGCACGAAAGCTACTCCTGGGACGCTCTCAGATGTTCCAACATGACAATGATCCAAAGCACAAGGCCAAGTTGACCCTCCATTGGGTACAGCAAAAAAAAGGTAAAGGTTCGGGAGTGGCCATCACAGTCTCCTGACCTCAATATCATTGAGCCACTTTGGGAAGATCTCAAACAGTGCAGTTTGTGCAAGACATCCAAAAAATTTACAGGAACTGGAGGCATTTTGCCAAGAAAAATGGGCAGCTATACCAACTGAGAGAATTAAGGACCTCATGCACTATTATTACAAAAGACTGCATGCCATCATTGATGCTAAAGGGGGCGATACACTATAATAACAACTATAAGGTATGCAAACTTTAGAACAGGGATTATTTCGTCATTTTCTTTGTCAGAACTTGACTGCTGCTTATCAATATCCACAACAGGTGTACATATATCCAGTTAACAGTAAGCTATTTTATCAGCCAAATAATATCTTTTAACTATGAATGTCCTATTCTCTTGGTTCTGCAAAACCGCTTTGTTAAATGTATTTTCCTCCAGTGTTCCATCTGAGATTATTCTAGCCTTCATGCACTTTACAATAGAGTAGTGTATACAGTTTTTGTACCCAGCTTTGGTTTTCAGTCCTTAGCTAAGTCTAAATTCCAGGTTTGGCCTCTATGTGGTTATGAGATGTTGTAGTATGAGGTCCGAGTGGTCTGTTAAGTCTGATTACTTCACGGAGATGGGTGAAAAAGGTGAAGTTATAGAGTATCGACATACTCTCATACTGTTGTTCTGGAGGAAACTTTTCGCCTTTTTGCTGCATCAAGCAATAACCAGAGCCATATCACAGACCCTCGGAGCCCATTGCTTTTAAATTACACCTTTTTTTTTTTCCTTTTGTTTTCTTTTTACTCCCTTCACTGCGAAGAGAAGCAGATGGAAATGGAGCATTGTCGTCTCTCTGATGGCGACAACAGGCTGTAATATATCTTTGTTTTATTACGGCATGGGGCGATATTATTAAAAGCATTATTGAAATCAGCTGCTCGCTCATCTTGCTGTATTGTTGGTTCATTTCTTATTCATGAGAAATAAAACAAACACACGCTAAACATATTAATGACAAGCGTTCTCGCAACCAAAGGACACGACAACCAAACTGAGCAAACTCGAATGAATTATTAAAGCAATGGGAAAATAATTACTGCTGTTTAAACTAATTCAGCTCTTTTCATGGTGATGAGGAGGACGGGATTGGACCTGATGCTGTGCTATCGGCACTAAAAAAAAAACCTCAAATTTCCTTTTCTTCACTACTTCTTTCTTAAGTCTTCTGTTTTCTTTTCCTCCGTTATCGTTGTACCGGATTTCCTCTCTTCTGCAGGCTTTCCTCTCTCAGCATTTTTTTCAGCTTGTCTTCAGCATACTGATTCCTTCTCTCTCTCTCTCTCTCTCTCTCTCTCTCTCTGTCTCTTTCTTTCTCTTTCACTCTGTCCTTCTAGCATTCTCCCTTTAACACCGTTCAGCTATTCTTAGAGTTTTGTCTCACCTGTGTAGAGCTGTGAAAATGAATCTCTAACTGTCTGAATATGATTCAGATGATCAGTGTTTCTGCATCACAAGGCATAAATCCTCACCATGTTTTTATCTCTGGGCCATAAAAGTACAGCTGATGTTAAAAACTGAGAGATTTAATGATGAATTTTACTGATGGTTTTGTTCTGGGTTTTTCTTCAATCATTAAATCCCACTCATTTTACTCTGGTAAATCATCACACGTCCAGATTATACTCACAAATCAGAGGCTCAACAAATGATCCTGACTTACAGAACCCAAGATATTAACAATTCCCCCTGATTTTTTCTTTCTCCTTCAATTTCCTTCCTTTCCCTTCATTTCTTCCCTTATTTAATCCTTTTTTTAAATCTTCCTTTATTTACCCTTTCCTCATCTTTCCTTTCCATCCCTCTTTCTCTTAACTTTCTCCATATTTTCCCTTTCCCTTCCTTAACCTCTTTCCATTTTACTTACCTTTTGTTTCCTCCCCTCCCCTTATCTTCCCTTTCCTTCCCTTTTTCAGCCTACCTTCCCCTTCCCTTCTTTCACCCCTAGTTTCCAAAATTTCATTCCGCCTCACTTCTCGCTTATTTACTCATCTTCCCTTTCTCCTCCTCCCCACCCTGTCCCTCCCTTCCCTCTTTCCTCCTACCTTCTTCTTTTCCCCCACCCCTTCCCTTCGCCCTTCTCTCCCCTCTACATTCTCCTATTTTCCCCTTACTGTCTTTCACTTCCTTTACCTTTGCTTTTCTTTCCTTCCTGTGCGTTTGTTTCTCTTCCTCTTCTCTTTCCATCCCTTCCTCCTTCCCTGTTTATTTTCTTCCTTTATTTTCCCTCTACTTCCCTTCCCTCTCTTCTCTTCCCTCTCAATCTCTTCCCACTCCTCCCCCTACCTGTGCTTCCTGTTCCTTGTTCTTTCCTTTCCTTTCCTTTCCTTTCCTTTCCTTTCATTTCATTTCATTTCTTCCATCATTTAATTCTATCCTTTACCAGTGGTTTCTTCATTTCTTCCTTCCTTTCTTTCATTCATTCTCAGTTTTCTTTCACTTTCCTTTTTTATATCGAGTTGGACTCTCGCATTTCTCCTTTCTGAGTTTGAGTCATCTGAGCTTAGGAGGCGTTATTGATTTTGCAGCACTGATGTGGGAATGTTGGACAGTTTTGCTCAGTAATTTAGCTTTAATAGTGCTAATAGCCCTGGCTGCCTCTGAACTTGTGGGATAGTTCATCTGCTATGTCATGAGTCTTTAGTTTCTGTGGGTGTGTGTTTAATGTGTCCCATGTAACATGCAATGTCTGCTGTTTGCAGGTCACCTCTATAGGTGTAAATACCCCTCTTCTTTATTTACCCTGCCATAGCCCTGTCTGGCTGGCTGGCTATTTGGCCGGCTGGCTGGCTGGCTGGGTTGCCGGCTGTTTGTCTGGCTGTCTGTCTGTCAGGCTGTTTGTCTGGCTGGCTGGCTGTCTGGCTGTTTGTCTGGCTATCTGTCTGTCAGGCTGTTTGTCTGGCTGGGTGGCTGGCTGGGTGGCTGGCTGTTTGTCTGTCTGGATGGCTGTCTGTCTAGTTGTCTGTTTGTCTGTTAGTCTGTCTGGCCATCTGTCTGTCTGGCTGGCTGTTTGTTTGTGTGTCTGTGTGTGTGTGTATGAGTATAAGTGTACCTTGTGATAGATTGGCATCTCATCCAGGGTGTGTTCCCACCTGTGTTCTCAACCTAGGCTCCAGAATTAATGAGGAAAAAAATAAAAGAAGCAAAAGGAGGTGGAAATACCACACAATGAGTTTGGGAAGTTAGATCAGATGTACAGTGGTATATAGACCCAGTTTGTTTCCTAGGTCCTTAGCGTGTCATTGTTTGTGGAGTACGACATGTTCTCCTGATGTCACTGTGGGTTGTCCATGTCCGTAGAGAACGTCCATGTTTCCGTGTTGTCTCAGGTTTCCAAACATGCTGTTTGGTGGATTGGCTATCCAAGGTATTCTCCTGCCTAGAGTATTCCCAGGATATGCCATGGATCCACTTTGACTACTGAAGATAAATAGATGTATAAATGTTCTTATGTAACTGCTTAAAGAACATTTCTCCCAATTCAGAACAAGCAGAATATTTTTTAAGCAAAATAGAGAATGGAGAATAGAGAATGTAACACAAGGGAGATAGAATATTCATATATTGTTATGACAGTAAGGATACTCCAAAGAAACAGACACTGTGTTAGCTAACTAGAACAAGTTCACTCAGGTCACTCTGATATTAGGCTATTAATGTCCATCAGAATGACTGTTTATGCTGTGCCTTTATTCAGAAAGAGGCATGAAGCAAACACGGACAAATGCATAGATAGACAGACTCACACACACACACACACACAGATAGACAGACAGACAGACAGGTGCAAACACACACGGATAGACAGACTCACTCACACACACTCACACAGGTGTGCACACACACACAGATAGACAGACACACAGAAACAGACAGACAGGCACCAACACGCATAGATAGATAGACACACACACACACACAAAGACAGACAGACACACATTCACACACACGCATAGACACAGACAGACAGGCGCACACACATACAGACACAGATCAACAGACAGACAGGCGGACACATACATAGATCGACAGATTCACACACACCCACAGACAAACAGGCGTACACACACACACATGCATAGACACAGACAGACAAGTGCACACATATAGATAGACACACTCAGACACAGACAGAGAGGCTGACACACACACAGACAGACAGGTGCACACACACAGATAGACAGACAGACAGACAGACAGACAGACACACACACACACACATATATATGCATGCACACACAAACACAGATAGACAGACACGCACAGACAGACAGGCACACACACACACACATAGATAGACAGACAGACAGACAGACACACACAGACAGGCGCACACATAGACAGACAGACACGCACGCACGCACACACACACAGACAGGCGCACACACACACATAGATAGACAGACAGACAGACAGACACACACGCGCACACACACACATACACATAGATAGACAGACACACACTCACACACACACATACACATAGATAGACAGACTCTCTCACACACTCCTATGGGCAGACAGTAACATGGCACTGAACTGTAGACTGCAGCTGTGAGGCAGTGACCGTACCTGCTTTTATACTGGTTCCAGTAGTCAGGTGGAGCTGGATGTGGATGCAGTTCAGAGTTGAGAGCTGAACAACCCTGCACTGTGTGTTCATAAACAGATGTTTACACACTCCTGTTTAAGGCACAGAGCAGTGTTTGGGGCAGGAGACGCTGTTTCCCGACACGAGCCTGGACAAACACACACTTTTTCCCCACTATCTACTACACACTGTCTTTATTCATCTCTGTGCTCTAAAGAACTCATCCTAGGTATAACTCAGAAATGATGGAACTTGATATATTTATTTCTGTTTACTTTGTTGATCTGTCATTAGAGGAATGAAAGGTCTTTATTATTTTGCCATTATTAATGGGTGAGTGGTCATATTGAGCGTTGTTTGCAGTTACACTCAAGCATTTCAGTAGATAGATTGAGCCTTCAGTCTGAGAAATCATCTCTCTCTCTCTTTCTCTCGATCTCCTACTCATTCCCCCCTCATCTGTCTGTCTGTATCTCTCTCTCTCTCTCTCTCACGTTCTTTCTCCTTCTCATACCGCTCATCTCTCTCTCACTCTTTCTACCCTCTCTCTCCATCTCCCCCCTTCTTATCTCTCTCCCCTTCTCATCCCTCCTTCTCTCTCTCTCTCTCTCTCTCTCTCTCTCGATCTCCTACTCATTCCCCCCTCATCTGTCTGCCTCTCTCTCTCTCTCTCTCTCTCTCTCGTTCTTTCTCCTTCTCATCCCGCTCATCTCTTTCTCACTCTTTCCCCCCTCTCTCTCCATCTCCCCCCTTCTTATCTCTCTCCCCTTCTCATCCCCCCTTCTCTCTCTCTCTCTCTCTCTCTCTCTCTCTCGTTCTCCTTCTCATTCCCCCCCTCTGTCTGTCTCTGTCTCTCTCTCGTTCTTTCTCATTCTCATCCCGCCCATCTCTCTCTCCACTCTCTCTCCTCTCCCTCTCTCCTTCTCATACCCCCCTTATATGTCTGTCTGTCTGTCTGTCTCTCTCTCTCTCTCTCTCTCTCTCTCTCTCTCTCCTCTCTCCTCTTCGCACAGTCCAGTCCTCCTTCTCACCCTCATTTTTATTCCTCTTTCATCCCACTGCTTTTCATTAAGTTACACTGAAATAACTGAAGCAAAATATTAATTTTGGCCTCATGTCATTTTACCAGAGTAGACCATCATCACTTCATCACTGCGACACTAAAATAGAGTCCACTTAGCCGGTAAATATATGGTCAGTGATTATGTTACTGAAATTAATAAAAAGATAATAATGTATGTAACAAAAAATTCAACCAAACACAACTCTTACCTTTTCTGATCACTAATTCACTGCCTGGACCAGAATACCTAGATGCTAGTGTAGGAGAATTGAAAGACAAGCTGATTGACAGGCAACTAGAGACGCCTCATTACCTGATTGGATGAATGATGGTGGGATTAGTTTCTTCTCTCTCTTTTCAGAGCCAGGGCACCACCGAGACCAGAGTATATATACAAATACAACGATATCTCAAGGTTAAAATTGATTGTTAGCGACCAGAATGTTGTGAGTTCAGAACCCAGAACTTCCAGAGTCATTGATTTGAGGAATCTAACCTTCAACTGTTCAGCTTTACGCTTTTGTTATGCACACCAGCAGCTGGGATTCGGGAAGTAGGAAAGATCCATTTGAGCAGCTTTTCAAAGCGTAATTCCTACTTGGAAGGTTTTGGGTTGTTGTTTTTCAAGAACTCGGTGTGAAATGTAAGAACACATAATTTAAAGTTTTTTAAGGTAATATTGGAGTTCTACAAGGTTGTTTACTGCATCGTGAGCACATGAAGCTTGTTGAGTTTAAACACAGATACATGGAAAATGAAAACTTTTTAATAATAAGTAGGATTTTTTCTTCTTCTCTGCTAGGCAACTGGGAATAATAATCAACTAGCCCTGACATGAGATCCCACTTCTGACAGTGGTTTCTTGTAAATTTCCCTTTGGGATCAATAAAGTATCTCTCTCTCTCTCTCTCTCTCTCTCTCTCTCTACATATCTCCTTATCCACTTCAGGCTAGTGGTATTTATCCCCTCCTGAACTGACCTCTAGTATTAACTCTATAGATATATGCATAAAGACCATGCTAAGCTTTCTGAGGCTTTACATGATGAATTAAGGCTGTGATTAACGAGTGATTAATTATCATGTTGCTCTGTCCAGATTGGTGTGGTATGACTCTCATGCCTGATTTCTCAGAATCTGACGAAAAATAAATAACAGACTCATCCAGGTGCTGTGAACATGAAGATGAGAGGAAAACAAAAGGATGAACAAACAAGCTGAGATGTTTACCTGAACCGGTTTGTAGAAGAGAATCTGTGTAACATTTAATATCAGGATCAGATTGAACAGTTACAGGACACCAGTGCAGAGTGACAGAGGTGTAACCAGTGTAACACCAGTGCAGCGTGACAGAGGTGTAACCAGTGTAACACCAGTGCAGCGTGACAGAGGTGTAACACCAGTGCAGAGTGACAGAGGTGTAACCAGTGTAACACCAGTGCAGCGTGACAGAGGTGTAACACCAGTGCAGAGTGACAGAGGTGTAACCAGTGTAACACCAGTGCAGAGTGACAGAGGTGTAACCAGTGTAACACCAGTGCAGAGTGACAGAGGTGTAACCAGTGTAACACTAGTGCAGCGTGACAGAGGTGTAACCAGTGTAACACCAGTGCAGAGTGACAGAGGTGTAACCAGTGTAACACCAGTGCAGAGTGACAGAGGTGTAACCAGTGTAACACCAGTGCAGAGTGACAGAGGTGTAACCAGTGTAACCAGTGTAACACCAGTGCAGAGTGACAGAGGTGTAACCAGTGTAACACCAGTGCAGAGTGACAGAGGTGTAACCAGTGTAACACCAGTGCAGAGTGACAGAGGTGTAACCAGTGTAACACCAGTGCAGAGTGACAGAGGTGTAACCAGTGTAACCAGTGTAACACCAGTGCAGAGTGACAGAGGTGTAACCAGTGTAACACCAGTGCAGAGTGACAGAGGTGTAACCAGTGTAACACCAGTGCAGAGTGACAGAGGTGTAACCAGTGTAACACCAGTGCAGAGTGACAGAGGTGTAACACCAGTGTAACACCAGTGCAGAGTGACAGAGGTGTAACACCAGTGCAGAGTGACAGAGGTGTAACACCAGTGCAGAGTGACAGAGGTGTAACCAGTGTAACACCAGTGCAGAGTGACAGAGGTGTAACACCAGTGCAGAGTGACAGAGGTGTAACACCAGTGCAGAGTGACAGAGGTGTAACCAGTGTAACACCAGTGCAGAGCGTGACAGAGGTGTAACACCAGTGCAGAGCGACAGAGGTGTAACCAGTGTAACACTAGTGCAGCGTGACAGAGGTGTAACCAGTGTAACCAGTGTAACACCAGTGCAGAGTGACAGAGGTGTAACCAGTGTAACACCAGTGCAGAGTGACAGAGGTGTAACCAGTGTAACACCAGTGCAGAGCGACAGAGGTGTAACCAGTGTAACACTAGTGCAGCGTGACAGAGGTGTAACCAGTGTAACCAGTGTAACACCAGTGCAGAGTGACAGAGGTGTAACCAGTGTAACACCAGTGCAGAGTGACAGAGGTGTAACCAGTGTAACACCAGTGCAGAGTGACAGAGGTGTAACCAGTGTAACACCAGTGCAGAGTGACAGAGGTGTAACCAGTGTAACACCAGTGCAGAGCGACAGAGGTGTAACCAGTGTAACACCAGTGCAGAGCGACAGAGGTGTAACCAGTGTAACACCAGTGCAGAGCGACAGAGGTGTAACCAGTGTAACACCAGTGCAGAGCGACAGAGGTGTAACACCAGTGCAGAGCGACAGAGGTGTAACCAGTGTAACACCAGTGCAGAGCGACAGAGGTGTAACCAGTGTAACACCAGTGCAGAGCGACAGAGGTGTAACCAGTGTAACACCAGTGCAGAGCGACAGAGGTGTAACCAGTGTAACACCAGTGCAGAGCGACAGAGGTGTAACCAGTGTAACACCAGTGCAGAGCGACAGAGGTGTAACCAGTGTAACACCAGTGCAGAGTGACAGAGGTGTAACCAGTGTAACACCAGTGCAGAGTGACAGAGGTGTAACCAGTGTAACACCAGTGCAGAGTGACAGAGGTGTAACCAGTGTAACACCAGTGCAGAGTGACAGAGGTGTAACCAGTGTAACACCAGTGCAGAGCGACAGAGGTGTAACACCAGTGCAGAGTGACAGAGGTGTAACCAGTGTAACACCAGTGCAGCGTGACAGAGGTGTAACCAGTGTAACACCAGTGCAGCGTGACAGAGGTGTAACACCAGTGCAGAGTGACAGAGGTGTAACCAGTGTAACACCAATGCAGAGCGACAGAGGTGTAACCAGTGTAACACCAGTGCAGAGCGACAGAGGTGTAACCAGTGTAACACCAGTGCAGAGCGACAGAGGTGTAACCAGTGTAACACCAGTGCAGAGCGACAGAGGTGTAACACCAGTGTAACACCAGTGCAGAGTGACAGAGGTGTAACACCAGTGCAGAGTGACAGAGGTGTAACCAGTGTAACACCAGTGCAGCGTGACAGAGGTGTAACACCAGTGCAGAGTGACAGAGGTGTAACCAGTGTAACACCAGTGCAGCGTGACAGAGGTGTAACACCAGTGCAGAGTGACAGAGGTGTAACCAGTGTAACACCAATGCAGAGCGACAGAGGTGTAACCAGTGTAACACCAGTGCAGAGCGACAGAGGTGTAACCAGTGTAACACCAGTGCAGAGCGACAGAGGTGTAACCAGTGTAACACCAGTGCAGAGCGACAGAGGTGTAACCAGTGTAACACCAGTGCAGAGCGACAGAGGTGTAACCAGTGTAACACCAGTGCAGAGCGACAGAGGTGTAACCAGTGTAACACCAGTACAGAGCGACAGAGGTGTAACCAGTGTAACACCAGTGCAGAGCGACAGAGGTATAACCAGTGTAACACCAGTGCAGAGCGACAGAGGTGTAACCAGTGTAACACCAGTGCAGAGCGACAGAGGTGTAACCAGTGTAACACCAGTGCAGAGCGACAGAGGTGTAACCAGTGTAACACCAGTGCAGAGCGACAGAGGTGTAACCAGTGTAACACCAGTGCAGAGTGACAGAGGTGTAACCAGTGTAACACCAGTGCAGAGTGACAGAGGTGTAACCAGTGTAACACCAGTGCAGAGTGACAGAGGTGTAACCAGTGTAACACCAGTGCAGAGTGACAGAGGTGTAACCAGTGTAACACCAGTGCAGAGTGACAGAGGTGTAACCAGTGTAACACCAGTGCAGTGACAGAGGTGTAACCAGTGTAACACCAGTGCAGCGTGACAGAGGTGTAACCAGTGTAACACCAGTGCAGCGTGACAGAGGTGTAACCAGTCGTCTCTCCTATTGGCTCTAGTGTTCAGGAAATCAGACAGCTGCTTTATTTACGTCTCCCAGTAAATGATGAAAGTCAGAACGAGTGAAAAAGGTGAAGGTTTTCACATCACATGAGAAATGGTCCAGTGCTTACGTTCCTTCTTTTTTTCTTTCACACTGTCTCTGTCTGTCTGTCTGTCCGCCTCTCTCTCAACTCTTTCTTTCTTTCTTTCTTTCTTTCTTTCTTTCTTTCTTTCTTTCTTTCTTTCTTTCTTTCTTTCTTTCTTTCTTTCTTTCTGTCTGTCTGTCTGTCTGTCTGTCTGTCTGTCTTTCTATCTTTTGTTCTGTCTTCCTTTCTCTGTCTTTCGCTCTCTGTCTTTCATTCTGTATTTTGTTCCGTTTTTGTTCTTTCTTTCTTTTAAGTCTATAAACAGCTATTTTCCTCCATTTCCTTTTTGCAGTGGCTCAGCAGCTGTTAGAGAGTTTACTCTGTCGTTCTCATGTCACCAGCTTGTTAAAGCTCATTTACAAACGTCTGCTGAGATTTCACTCATTTCACATTTTTTTCTCAACACGTGATAGTGATGATTTCTCTTCTTCCTCACTCTCTCTATTTTATATCAAGTCACCATTTTTCCAAATAGGTCAGTGCTTTCATATCTCTCTCTCTCTCTCTCTCTCTCTCTCTCTGTCTCTTTTTCTCTCTCTCCCCATCTCTTTTTTCATTCTTTCGCAGTCTTTCTGTATTCCTCTCTCTCTCTCTCTCTTTCATTCTATCCTAGTCTTTCGGTATCCCCCCCTCTTTCTCTCTTTTTCTCTCTCTCTCCCTATCTCTCTTTTTCATTCTATCACAGTCTTTCTGTTTTCCTCTCTTTCTTTCTCTCTCTTTCTCTTTCTCTCTGTCTCACTCACTCTCTCTTTCTCTCTCTCTCCCCAACTCTCTTTTTCATTCTATCCCAGTCTTTCTGTATCCCCCCCGTCTCTCTCTCTCTCTCTCTCTCTCTCCGTCTCTCTCTCACATATTGTCTCAAGTGCAGTCGTGTTATCAGAGGGCTTTTTGGCGTCCGCTACAGTTTCAGCTGCGTCTGCGTCTCCGTCTGCCCCACGTCTGGTGTTTATTGATTGGAACTCCTGGAGGAGATCGGAGTTAAAGCATGTGTCTGGTTCGAGCGAGTCCGCAAACACCCCGCCCTTATCTCGACTCCAGAGCGCAAAGCCTTTTTTTATTATTTGTTATTTATTTTTTATTTTACGAGAGCCCCTTCAGACACAGCGATCATAGAAGTTTGTGTTAAAAAAAAAAAAAACGAAGGAGTGGGGGAAAAAAAGTGATAAAGAAGCAAGTGAGAACATTGTGAAGTGAAGAGGCCGTTATCTGGGCTGGCTATTTTTAGCACTCCAACAGAAGCAGTGGATTACTGAGTAGCTCTCTCTCTCACACACTCTTTGTCTCGCTTTCTCTTTTTCTCTTTCTCTCGCACTCTCTCTCTCTCTCTCCCCCCCTCTCTCTCTCAGAGGGAACTGTACACATGCTCAGATGGGTGTTTCTGGTTCCAATTAAAGGGTGAGTGCGATAAGCTATGAGGCAGAGCAAACTCTAGCACAGCGTTCTCGCTCTCTCTCTCTCTCTCTCTCTCTGTCTCTCTCTCTGTCTCTCTCTGCTGCAAGAAAGGAAAGCAGTCCTCATTAGTTTCATAGTGTGCGATGCTGTGTGTGTGTGTGTGTGTGTGTCTCAGCTCTTTGCTCCACATATTGCTCATAATATGTTGGGAGTGCAGTGCATGTACAGTGAGTGGAGTGAGTGAGTGTAGCAGGGTCTGGGTTTGGATGCAGTGCGTCATACAGGGAGTATAAAACCCTGAACGATCTGCACCGTTACTCGTTATTGCAATGTCTTTAGTACAGCCTTCAATTTTTTATTTATTTATCAAACAGTGTCATGATCAGAAACTTCAGGTCACTTTTATGATGTAATCTAATGCACTTAAGAGTTCGGATAATGGAATAAGAAACACATCCATACACCGACTTTCTCTTAGTATTTTTGGAAATGGAAATAAAAATTTATTTAAAAAAAAAAAAGGCAGAAAGGACTCTGCGGTCCAGGGAAACCAGTTGGATGACGGAGTTTGGGATGAGAGGATCTTTTGCTTGGGCGTCATTATCAAAACAAAGAAGAGCTGCTGGACACACTGTATACGCTCTTGTTGTTGTTGTTCTTTCGGCTGTTCCCTGTTTGGGGGTCGCCACATTGGATCATTTGGTCCCCATGCCTCGATTTGGCACAGGTTTTTACACCAGATGCACAACCCTCCCATTTAATCCGGGCTTGGGACCGGCACTGAGTGTTAACTCTTCAGTGGCTGGGTTATCTCCCTGCCTGGGATTCGAACCCGAGCCGCTGCAATGAGAGCGCCAAATCCTGGTTGCTGGACCACCAGGGGGCTCACACTGTATAGGCTAATATTTATTATTCAAATTAAAATTTGAAAGCAAAATAAATATTTATGATTAATTTCCCTCTGAGGTTAGCAGGAACAGAGATCGGTCGCGTGAAGTGATGAACATGAGGTTGGTTTAAATGGCACAGGTGACTTTTGGCTCAGGTGAGGAGACAGAAAGTGATGTGGATGATGCTGGTAATCAAAGTGAGATCATTGTAAACTTTGACAGCTTTACAACTTTGACAAGTTCGAATTCAAGTTCACATTTATAGCATTTGCCCGATGCCCTTATCCAGTGCGACTTATCTCATTTTTTATACAGCTGAGCAATTGAGGGTTAAGGGCCTTGCTCAGGGGCCCAGCAGTGGCAGCTTGGTGGATCTGGGATTTGAACTCGCAACCCTCCAATCAGATTTTTTGATTTATTTCTGGTTGCGTGCTTAATTGTGTCGTTTAAATATTAGCAAAACTGGCCTCCTGGTGGTCCAGCGGCAGGATCCCGTGCTCTCACTGCCACGGCCCGGGATTGATTCACGGGCAGGACGCCACCCCAGCCACTTAAGATCTTCAGTGCCGGTCCCAAGCCCAGATAAAAAAATGGGAGGGTTGCGACAGGAAGGGCATCCGATGTAAAACCTGTGCCAAATCATTCGGATCGGATGATGCTGTTGCACGGGACTAACGCTAGGATTAAAAAATAAATAAATAAAAAATATTAGCAAAAACTTACAAAGGCACAAGTTCACTAATATTATTGTTTTCTAAATTTTAATTTCATAAATAAACCATAGTAGCTCATGGTAATAGTGGTTTATAAGTAGTTTAGATTTCTTTCTAATCCTTCTAAAGCAGATTTTTGTTGGAAACTAATTCATACACTTTCTAATACCCATTAACTGTAGCTCTCATAATAACAGATCATTTAATCAGCCTCTTGACTTTTACTTCATTTTTCCTCTTAAATGTTTCCAAGGAAATGTAACATGCAGGTGATTTAACTTTCCTGGTGTGACTTTTCAGTGGCTCATTATACCAACCTCTCGTGTTCAACAGATTTCAGACTGGTATTTCATTGCAAACATTCAAAATAATGGAGATTTCCACAAACAGTTGTTCGTGATTGATTTATGTGCTAGAATTGGGATAGAGCAAGAAACAGTTGCATTAAAGTTGCCCCAGAGACTGTGGTGTATTTCTGCCAGCCAAAGCAGTCCGTACACAACAAATTAAAAGAAGAAAAAAACTGTAGAGTAAAGTTAATAAATCTCCAGGAAACTAAATTAATCATAGTGTCGGGAAATACGGCGAGTTCGCCTCTTAATTCCTGATTCTTCATCCTTTTATGTCGGGAGACACAGTAATGGAGTGCGGCTGTGTGAGGGCTGGAAAAAAAAAACAGCATGTGGTCATGGTGAGAAGGAAGGAAGGAAGTCATGAAAGAAAGGAAGACACGAAAGATTGGAAAGAAAGGAAGAAAGACATGAAAGGAAGGTAGACACGAAAGACTGGAAAGAAAGGAAGGAAGACATGAAAGATTAAAAAGAAAGGAAAGAAAGGAAGACACAAGAGGAACGAAGAAAGACACGAGAGGAACGAAGAAAGACACCAGAGGAAGGAAGAAAGAGACAAAAGGAAGAAAGAAAGGACAGAAGGAAGGAAGACATGAGAGAGAAAGAAAGACATGAAAAGAAGGAAGGAAGGAAAGACATGAAAGAAACAAAAGAAACGAAAGGCAGGGAGACACATAAGGAAGGAAGACACGAAAGCAAGGAAAAGAAGGAAGACACGAAAGGAAGGAAGGGACTAAGGAAAGACAAAGACAAGTAAAAAAGACACAAAAGAAAGAAACAAACAAGGAAACAAAAAGAAAGAAAGAAAAGATAGAGACAAGAAAGAAAATAAAATGAAGTCAGACATGAAAGATGGCTTCATCCTTTTATGTCGTGAGACACAGTAATGAAGTGTGGCTGTGGGAGGACCAGAGAAAAAAACAAGCATGTGCTCATGGTGAGATGAAAGAAAGGAAGGAGGAAGGAAGGAAAGAACGAAAGAAAAAAAATAAGAAAGATTGAGGCAAGCAAAACGAAAACAAAGAAACAAAAGATAGAGACAAAAAAGAAAGAAAAATTAAGTCGGACACAAAAGGCTAGCCAGATGACAGTAAGAAAGAACAAGTCCTACTGTTTTACTAAAGAACCTTTGAATATGCAAATCCCTGCAAGCTCCTCCCCCTTCCCTTCAATTTAATAACAGAAATCATTTGCGTATTGGAATATGATTGGTTCTTATTGTTAATGACGTCATACCACTAGTTTGTGATCTGTTTTGGCACTGCAGTGACACTTTGCTCTGAATTCAGTTTTTGCCAGAAGTTAATACTAAAAAATACATTTTTTAATCATATTTAGAAACTTAAAGCTATTTTTTAAAGATGCCTGGACTGGGGTTTTGTGGTCCCTCAAGCACAAAGGTGTTGAAGTGCTGGAACGGCGGAAAGGGGAAGGAGTAAAGAGCTGGGACGAGCCCCTTATTCTCCACCTCGTTTATGTAGGATTTATTCTTCATCAGAGCTGTGCTTTTTACAGAGGCTGTGCTGAGCCAACCAATAAAAAGCGCACCCCATTACTCGTGTGTGGAGCCCGAGAGGTGAAGGGACACGAAGGAAGTGCTTAATGAGGGAAACTTAACCAGAGTCCCTTTAACGATTTTCACAACTGCATCTCTGCGCACCTTTAAATTGCACATTACTTTCAATCTGACTCTTAAATCACTTTTATTGTGTGTGTGTATGTTGGGGGGGGCATTTTGGACACACATTTGTCACAGCTGATCTTTTCACATGCCTGAAAGGATGGTCATTTAATACACTCCACATGCTGAGCCGACGGTTTAGTAGCCCGTCAGTGCCATGCAGTCGCTTGCTCTGACTTAAGTGAGGTAGAGGTTTATTTTGCCGGATCACTCACCCTGCCCTGCTGTTATCCATCACTGTTCAGCAGCGCAGAGACGTCTGAGGCTTCCCTGTTGCAGGGCGTTGCTGTGGAACAATGCGGCAGTAAAGACGGGGCTGTGAGGCAGCTTTACGCAGGATCGGGTGAAGCTGAGGGTCTTTAGAAGAGCAGATGGACTTTATCACACAACGACATGGAAATACTCAGCCCGGCTTCCTGTGTTTGCGGAGCTGTATTAGATGAGGGGATTGCCGAGGATGATGTCCGTCTGGTTAAAAGTGACAAATGTCATCCTAGCTTACCTCATAAACGGGAAGTCTTTAGTACTACAGTCTTGTCGTACTTGGTTTTAGTGCATCAGTGGAGGTGTTTTTCAAGTATTAACATCCAAGTCTAGAGCGGACCCAGTACAGAGCCTTGAGGAACACCCTTGAAATGTTTAATTGATTTCCAGTGTGACCAGCCATGTGCTGGGGCTTTAATGCCTGGTGTGAAAAGTTTCAGAGGATAGAGAAAGAGGAATACGGACTAATGCAGTGTGAATGCTATGATGAGTCCTGAATCTGGACTGAAAGCCGTCACTTATCGTGAACGACAGTCCTGAAAATAACCGATGGTCTAGCTTTTTATTTGGTCCTTGCAGTGAAAGTCTGATGACTTTATCCTGACAATGACCTCCCAACACACACACATTATCACATTCTGTCCCTCACACATTATACCCTCCATTCCCACATTCTCAGGTGTCTTTCCTGTTCTCCCAGATAGATGCACGCCCTCAACCTGACCTCCGAAATTCCGCCACTTTCTTTCTCTTTCCTTTATAGAAAGACCAATGAAGAACAGCACACACGCAGCCTTTTTATGTTTACTAGGTTGTACTGTAGCCACCTGAAGGAAGACTATAAACCGAACAGCAGTGCTGTGATGCTGGGGCTATGTTTATAGAGACGGATGGTCATGGTGCTGAATGAGAAGGTCTTAAAAATAAAAAATCTGCTACATCAGTAATTCTGTGGTACTATTATGAAACTGTTACGGTTCAGCCTTGTAGCATGGGGTCTCATAGGAATAAAACTATTACACATACACACAGGAGCACACCGATAGTGAATGACCGATAAGCAACACCATTTTTTATTTTTTTTATTTTGTTAAGTCAACAGAACCAGCAAAGGATGATGAATAGAATGGTGTGCTAGCTAATCAGAGCTTTTGTTTATACTTTAATTTGCATCTTGGTTAGACAGAATTTGCTTAGCCGTTTTAACAAATTGATGACAACTGAGAAAGCAGACATGACATACACCTTGTTTGTTTTTATTCAAATTCGTAATTTATTTGTCACATACGCAATCATAGATTAAGTTAAATGCTTTTTTTTTGTTGTTTATAAATAAATAAATAAATTTGTTTATTTAAATTATTTATTTATTAGGAATATAGTGTGATTTTAGAACAATTATATGTAATATGTGCTGTGCAAAAATATGAGCGTGGTACTGGGAAAAGTCCGGAAATGTCCAAGCTCTAATTCTGAATTGAATCGAAGCCGTTTTATAAATGCAAATTAGATACAGATGTTTTTTTGTGTATTTATCTGAAATCCATGCATAGACTAAGCGATAATCTCTAATCTCAATCCACCACAACAGGAATCCAAGTTAGGTGATGAGGGTGATATAATAGCAAATTTCTGATAAATTATTATAATAATGTTATAACATGCTTTTCTGGCATCTAACTGATTTTTATTTATTTATTTTTTAATTATGAAAAGTTTGTACTTAATCGTTAAAATGTTTTAAAACGTTCCTCTTTACACTGATAAATATTTGCATTGATTTCTTTAAATAATTAATCATTTAATCAGGTACATTTTTTTTTAACATTTGTAGACAATAAAATATCAAACATTTTTTTCCAATGCTGCATTCCTGGCATTTTGTGAGCAAGCTTATGCAACATGATAAGTGTTGTGTATCGTAGACATGTCTTTAAGAATCGTGACATGATATTTTTGTCAAACAGCCCAATCGTTGCGCTGCTTCATCAGGTTTTGACCTTGCACTGATCTCCCCTCTGTAAACGCACTGTTTTTAGGTTTGTGTCCGAGGCAGTCTCAGAATGCTTAGTGAAAGTTGGTGTCCTCGATACATGCCTGAAATTTGTTTTTGTGGGTGTCTCGTTTGTGTGTGTGTGGTGTGTGTGTGCGTGTGTAGGTGGCTTCCATCCCACACACAGCTCTATAGCCTGCAGGCATTTTCTACTGAATCCCATTAGCCTGTCTTTTCCAGTGGAAATGGCAAGGCTTAGTGTTGGAACAGGCCACTGCTAGCACATCATTAAACTGTAATGAATGCCACAGTCGACCGCTGGAATGAGCCGATGTGTGTATAGAGCCTCGGGTCTTAACAGCAGCCTCCGCTCTTACACACAAGTCAGAGCGACGTGGAACACGCAGTGCCTAAATCAGGACTGTGTGTCTGAAAGAGAGAGGGACTGTTACCTGCGCTCTAGAGGAGGATTTGTCATTTTGTCAGAAACTCTGTGTAAGCATATTGCTGCATTTTTACCCTCGTGCGCATCCATACATCTCACCTCCGTCGACGCAAAGACGTGCTTAGGTCCGCTTATACCGAGCTCCATCAATGGACAGGGGGTCTGCCTTTTCCCTTTTTTAAACCATGGATCTTCTCATTATCTCTGCATATTAGTAGAGGTGATGAAATATGGCAGGGGATTCTCAAACTTTTTGCAGCTACACACCTCTTTCCACTCTTTAAAAAGAAAAAAAGTTTGCATTACAGATTTATTTCACTAAATGTTTAACTGTTACCCGCATCATGCAGTTATGAAGCATCAGGATTATTTATCAGAGTTATTAGAATGTATTTCTGAACTATTTACTACACATAAAACCTAAACCAGTTATACATTAGAACGTAAATTCAGAGCGCTGCGCCTCACATTTCTTCTACTTTGATTAAAATCCCATTTCTGGATTTTGGATTGCGCTAAATTATTGAGCTTTGGAATGAACCAAGTTTAAGTCAGGTGATCAGTCGGTTGAGCTGGTCGCCGTATTAACTAGAACAAGTGTATAAAACGGATGGATGGAAGACAGAAGGAAGAGAAGAAATAATTAAGTAAATAGTTATATATGAATAAGAAGCAAAGTCAAATCAAATATCTTAATTTACATATTAAGAAATGAATAAATTGGATGGATGGATGGATGGATTGGGTGGGTCGATGGATTGGGTGGAAAGGAAAGAATATACATAAAGTAGTAAGGAAAGTGAGTAGTTATATCTGAACAAATTTAGTAAATGTATGAAAAATGAATAAATGAAAAAAAATTTGGCATGAATGGAAGAATATATGATGGATAATAAGTGAGAAAAATAAGGAATTATATCTAGTATAAATAAAAAATTTAATGAATCGATTGGATGGAAAAATTTATTAATAAATAGTATAGATGGCTGGATGGAGGTTGAGGAGAAAGGAAAGCAAGACAGAAACATGTATAAGCAACAAAGACAAGTCAGCATGTATAAATAAATAAGTAATTACATCCATCCATCATTTTGATTATTGGTGTGATCGATGGATGGATGGATGGATGGATGGATGGATGGATGGAGGGATGGATAACTGGTGCATGGATGGATGGATAGATAACAGGTACATGGATGGATAACAGGTGGATGGATGGATGAACAGGTGCATGGATGGATAACAGGTGCATGGATGGATAACAGGTGGATGGATGGATGAACAGGTGCATGGATGGATGGATGGATGGATGGATAAACCCCTGAGGTTTAGCAAACCCTCCATTTATCTGTACCTGGGCGATTTGGGACAGATTTGAACTCGACCAGGACCAATAGTAGACTCTTCATACCATCATGTTGCTCTGATACCGACAGAACTGAATAATAATAATGTGAAAGACTGAAATCATGCCTCATGTACACTTCTGTTCCCTCAAAAAGTCTTTACAGAAATATTTATCAGCATCTTTTTTTTTTTTTGATGTTGTTAAGTCGTGCTTAACTGTGAAGCAGAGTTAGTGTGGGGTCCATGAGCTGCAAACAGAGCCTAATTATTATCCGTGTAATCATGTGGTGTATGATGATACATACACCTCCCTCGTTCTTCTCTGCCTCTCTCTCTCTTTCAAGGGCACAGCCTCCTCTGGTGCAGTGCTGCTGTAAGAAATCGGAGCAGATTGAGGAGCCCCAGAGAAACGCTAATTCGGCTCTCCCGTGTCAGGGTGGGATATCCTGCCATTCTCCGATACACTCAGCACGGCCACTCTTGAGCCAGCCGGGAGAAAGGGGAGGTTCACCTTACTGCACCATTTACTGTAGGGAGGGTTTGGGTTCCTGTGTGTGGTTAGGATGGATCTGCTAGGAGTCCGATGTGGGTTTGAAAGAGAAATTGGCAATGAATGGATACTGACACTCCCAGACCTGTAGGCATTACCTCATTTTTAAAAGAAATGCATCACATCCCAAAGGTTATGGGTTTATTTTACAAGCATGTCATCAAGAGAGAAGCAAAGAGAGGCTGGTGAAGTAAAGTGGGATGTGGTAGCCTAGGTGTTGGACTACTGATTGGAAGGTTGTGAGTTTGAATCCCAGCTCCACTAAACTGCCACTGCTGGGCCCCTGAGCAAGGCCCATAATCCTCAATTGCTCAGTTGTATAGTCGCTCTGGATAAGGGCGTCTGCATTAATGCCAGAACTGTAAATGTAAAGGCTGCTTATAGCTGCTCTAGTACAAGTGATAACAGGAATTGTTTCTCAGATGATCTACCAAGTTAAACGTAACTATAAATGGTTAAATAGGAATTATTTTGCGACCTAAATATATATATAACCCTTATTTCTAATCTAATGCAGGACGCTTGGAAAAAGTCTCATACCGATATCCCAAGGAGCTTTACAGAGCAAATCCGAGTTTTCTGCGTTCACATGATTTTCGGCTTGTATGAATGCCGTTTCCACAGCAACCCGTACCTGCGAAGTGTCAGAGCTGGAAAACAGCTTCACTTGCCTGGTGGTAAAATGTTAAGTATCAGATTAAAAATAGCTGCTCCTAGGAGGGATGGAAAAAGCCAGGCTTGTAATGAATTATGCGTGACTGGGTTCATCCGTGAACCGTGAGAAGATCTGCCTTCTCGGGTTCTCCGGCGACCTGGCCGTGTGGGTCGGGTACATGATTAGAAAAAAGCCCAAATCCCCACAAGGCCCTGAGCGTTTGCATGCGCAAGTGCTTTTCAGCCTGCTGTGATTATTTAGCATTCGGATGCTGATTTATTCCTCACTCTTCCTCTTCATTATTACAGCAAAGCAGACTGGCGGGCGTTAAAACAGCAATAATAAGCTCGTCCTCTCTTCATGTGGAAAACAGGAATTGTATTTTTATTGTTATTTCTCTAATTTCTGCAGCACCCCTATTCTGTGAGTGTAGGAGGCTCCCGATCGGCTTCTGTGCCACTGTGCAATCTCCGAGATCATGCTGAGAATTTTGGTTGCAAGCAAACACTTGGACTATGAAATGTTTCGGGGGTGGGAGACGTGAGGGCCGATCACGACGTGTGCGCCTGCTTTCTCTCAAGAGCCCGTCGTAACCTTTTGCATGTCGGCACTCCTCCTCTGCTTAAGTGTAGACACATTATATTCTAGTCACATTCACCCACATGTCTGGATGTTCTCTGCAGTGTGTGTGTGTGTGTGTGTGTAAGAAGACTTGTAATACTTCTGTGATTTCGTTCTCTCCAAGTGTGTGCACTAGGGGGATCTGCAGTGTGACACGGGGTGCCTGCTGCAGCCGCAACAATTAACATGAATGTGCTTACCGCATACTGATTGGCTGAGAACAGTGCCACCTCCATCCATGACTCCGCCCCTTCCACTAGTGGACAAGTGGAATGAGTGGGTGCAGAGTCACGCCCACCTGCACCCCTTTGTGTGTGTGCGTGTTTATTTGTGTGTGTGTGTGTGTGTACAGTACAAGTCACTGCTGCCCTCTAGTGGAGCTTTACGGAGAAGCTACACACACACACACACACACACACACACACACACACACACTCACGCTTAAATGAACACAGCTGGAGCTGTGAATGAACTACGTTTAAGTGGCAAGTCTTTACGAATCAGCTTGGACCGTTCAGGTGCTAGTGCAGAGTAGCACAATGTTAGCGGAGAGAGCGAGGGAGAGGTGGAGAGATAAAAGATGGAGATAGTGTGAAAAGAAAAGGGGAGGACTGCAGGTGAGAAGAGAAAAAACTGACTTAAAGCCACTGAGCGAAATCCACACCTCTCTTCAGTAATTTCAGCTCCTGCTCATAACACACGTAGGTTCTCCCTGTTCGGGGTGTTTTCTCACCTTGACGTACGTCCAGCTGTCGTCCTGTCTTTACAGTACTGTGCAAACATCTGTCTTCACACCAGCTGGGGGAGTGTGTGGAGTCATGGCTCTCTTAGGAGTCACACACAGACTCGTCAAGCCACACAGGTTCTGTGCTCGCGAAATAAGAACGTAGGTTACGGCCTTGAATGTGCTGAACATGAAAGCTAATGAGGAATGGAGCTGATTTTTTTTTAATGATCCCTGACCTGTGAATCGGTCACTCAGCTCCATGTACTTATAAAATGATTTGTTTGAATATTTTTTGTATTATATAACTCTTGTTGTGTATCTTTCTGATTTAATAATAATTTTGTGTTGGGTGGGGCTTGTGTGTGTGTGCCTTTGTGTCCACTTATCTGTGGTTGTGTATGTATGTATCTGCATGTGTGTGTGGGTGGGTGTCTCTGTGTCTACTTATCTGTTGTTGTGAATGTGTGTGTGTGTCTCAGTGTCTACTTATCTGTTGTTGTGTATGTATGTATTTGTATGTGTGTGTGTGTGTGTGTCTACTTATCTGTGGTTGTGTATGTATGTATCTGCATATGTGAATGTGTGTGTGTGCCTCTGTGTCTGTTTACCTGTTGTTGTGTATGTTTGTATCTGCATGTGTGAATTTGTGTGTTTCTTTATCTTTGTGTGTGGCTGTTTCTGTGTGTATCTCTTGTTCGTCTGTGTGTGTGTGTTTCTTTATTTCTTTGTGTGTCTTGTCGTGCATGGCTCTTGTGTCTGTGTGTAAGTCTGTCTGTGTCTCTTGTTTATCTATGTGTGTGCGCCTCTGTGTCTACTTGTCTGTGGTTGTGTATGTATATATCCGCATGTGTGAATGTGTGTGTGTGTGTTTTGTTTTCTGTTGTGTCTTGTGTGAGGCTACTTCTGTGTGTGCGTCTGTCTGTATCTCTTGTTCATAAGTGTGTGTGCGCGTGTGTGAGTGAGTGGGAGAGAGAGAGAGAGAGAGAGAGAGAGAGAGTGAGTGATTAGCAACACAAAGGAACAAGTCTTTTCTTCAGTCTGCAGATGTCTGGGTGAAAGAGATTTGTGAAACCTGCTGCAGATAAACAGTAAACAAGACAGATAGCTTTTAAACAAGGCATTTCGGTTTCATCATCATCATCACCACCTTCATACTGTTCACTCCAACCTGTGTCCTGCACATACATCTACCTTCTTTACTCCAAACTCAACCCTTAAAGCCACACACCCCCCCTCACTCTCTCAGCCTCTCTGAAATAACTCCCGGCATTTTCTTTTACTTATTAAATACTATTTTACTATAGTCCATGTCCCGTGTTAATAAGATTTTGAACCAGTCTTAATTATGCAGTAATATGATGAGGTCCAGAGCGCACACAGTGAAAGCTTGCCTTTAGAAACAGAAACACAGCCAGGATTTGATATAAAGGGTTGGGATTAAAGTTCTTATATTTACTCGAGACATCATTTCTTAGTTGGAAATCTTTTTAGGCAAGTGAACATTTTGTCCTCAAAGTTGATGTGTTAGAAGCAGGAAAAATGGGCAAGCGTAAGGATTTGAGCGAGTTTGACGAAGGGCCAGATTGTGATGGCTAGACCACTGGATCAGAGCATCTCCAAAACTGCAGCTCTTGTGGTGGTGTTCCCGGTCTGCAGTGGTCAGTATCTATCAAAAGTGATACAAGGAAGGAACAATGGTGAACCGGCGACAGGGTCCACTAACTTGCAAATCCAGCTGAGTAACTAAACGTGGATTTTTAATTTTATTTTTTTTAGCTTAGTGGTTAAGAGGGTGGAATACTGATCAGAGGGTTGTGAGTTCAAATCCCAGGTCCACTAAGCTGCCAATCCTGGGCCCCTGAGCAAGGCCCTTAACCCTCGATTCCTCAGTTGTATAAAATGAGATCAAATGTAAGTCGCTCTAGATAAGGGCTTCTGCCAAATGCTAGAAATGTAAATGTAGAAGTTTTCTAGTGTGACTGAAAAAAAGGTTTTTGGACATTTCCAGAATATTTTAAGTACTTGGCAAAACCACAGTGAAATTCTTCCTAGCTTCAGAGCGTAGGATCAGCCATGATGCAGCATCTCTGGAGCAGAGAGAGTTAAGGGCCCAACAATGGCAGCTTGGTGGTGCTGAGGCTTGAACCCCAACCTTCCAATCAGCAAATTAGAGCCTTAACCAATTGAGCCACCACTGCCTTTATGGGGGCCAACCATGTGGAGATGCCGTGGTTTGACCCCAGGTCCTCATACATGCAAACCATGTGCTCTACCACTGAGCTCCATCGCCAATGAAAGACTTTAGTTTCAACTAGTAAAACTCCATCCATCCCTGTTGGAGTTAAAAACTGTGTGTGTGTGTTTGTGTGTGTGTTTGTTTGTTTGAATTGAAAAGTTGTGGAAGCGCTCCATTTTCTCTTCTCCGCTCTTCTTTTTTCTTCAGGTTGTTAATGTTCCAGTGAGACTCCAGCGATTCGATGCTGCAGTTTTGTAAATTTTGGCTGCACAGGATGCTGCGTCTGTGTGTTACGCTTCGCATTTCAATCTAGTGCCCTGGACTTTGAAGTACTGTATCTGTAAGCTACTTAAGAACTTTGCGAGCGAGCGTACTCCCTGCCCCGGCCATGTTTATTCTCTCTCTGTTGTATTAGCTTGTTAAGGAATCACTTTTAAACTGTTGTTTCCTTCTCACTAGCGTTTCCTGCACCGTCGCTTTCAGGCAGAGGTGATCCGCAGAACTTAAAGTGCAGTGTCAAACGTTTTTTTCAGGGGAGAGCTGTTCTGTTTTGTAGCAGGTGCCTCCCTGGGGTCCTGTGTATCCTCCATGCCCGCTGATGCCAGGTGAAAAAAGGGCTACGGAGGCACTGTGAGAGCTGAGTACACAGAGATGCTCTCAGCTTAGCCATGGGCTGTTGACACTGTACTTTTCCGCACTGTTATGACATTGGGGATGTCCCGAGAGTTTTAGTGTACAATGCAGCTTTGGGTGACTTGGATATACTGTAAGTAATGCAAATTTTGGCTGCTGGGGTAAATTTTAGTCAAATCATTTTTGTTTACTGAATTGCTGAATAGTTTCGGAATAATTCTTGCTCCTGATGCTTCGAATGGATCTGTGAAAAGAAAGGGAAAAAATCAACCACCAGAGGCACTGCAGTGTGTGTGTGTGTGTGTGAGGGGAAAGGTTACAGGAGTGCAGAGGGAAGTTGTGTACGTGATCATGCTCATCACTGAGCCGTCACGCACATGGAGCTGGCAGAGCTGTGTTTTGGATGGAGTAGTGTGTGTGTGTGTGTGTGTGTGTGTGTGCATGCGCACATGCCAGAGTGTGTGTGTCACTGTGTGTGTGGTTGTTAGCGACATTTAATGTACAAACGAAAGGTCACTGTCCACATCCGCTGCCAGTCATAAGTTTCGAGACGCCAATTTGGAACAAGGTTTTTTTGGAAGCAAACTGGATCTCAACTGGACAATTATTTTGTGTGTGTCTCCTTGTCTAGAAGTACACTTTGTTCACCAATCATACAATTACAGGGGAAAATAATTAGGCAGACATTAGACACAGAAACTGAAAAGTCAGCATTCAGTCTTGTGGAACAAATGGAAATACTTTAAATATAGTCAAATGGGAAAATTCTTAAAAAAAAAAAAAAATTTGTATTTATTTTTTCTCAATTTTAACATTTATTTATTTATTAACATTTATTTATTCATAATCTAATTGTTTAATTTAATGTATTACTTTTCACTAATTTTATTTTATTTTATTAAAAGAAATACTAAAATTATTTTCATACAGTTTAATATTTTCACTTATTTTCTTTTTTCTGTTCATTTGGTAAAACAGAACATCAGTTCTGCTCATTTGTTTTTTAGCAGCTTGTTAGAAAAGACCTCTATTCATGTGGTACTGGTTCTGGTGTCACGTGGTACTGGTTCTGATGGACCAATATCATTTAACCTGATTTCCTGTAACAGATCCTTATTTATGTGTGGTCCAGGATGATGGGATTTTATTTTTCTTCTTGACCCTGATATCATGAAGCTCCTGAAGGGGAGGATAAACCGAACCACACGGTTATTGATAAAGTGCTCTTGATGGTGGATGTGTAGAACTGAGACAGAACCGGTTAAGAGATATTGATCTTCCACTTACCCTCCATATTCACTCGCCTTTAACGAAGCATCACTTGAGGTGTCTCTGATCTCAGAGCCGGTGTTAATAAGCACTTATTAAGATTTAGGTGTTGGGTTTAACATGTTTAAAATGTTTTTTATTTAATTGCCCCTCGCTATCGTTCTGTCCTGTGTTGCTCTGACACTAACAGCGAGCGAACTGCAATAAAACATACAGAAGTCCATAATTAATAAATAAATAAATAAATGTTCGACGAAAACTATACAGCGCTAAACATAGACACACCAGCACCCACTAACCCGATTAAGGCTATAGCTCTTTGTTAACGTCTTTATAAAGCATCCTACGAACGAGGACGTCCTTAATTAAGAACGCAGCGCCAGCTTTCTTTATTACCGTGCCTCATTCTTTAAATGAAGGACTTTAGTGTAATCCAGCTGTACCGCTCTCACCCTCTCTAACCGTCAGCATCCTGTTTAAGCCCCATCAGTCTGTGCTCTTTTTTTCCCATGGGCCTCTGCAGCTCCTCTGAACAGGAGGTTATGGGCAGGTGTCAAGGCGAGCTGCTCAAACTGACAGATGGTCCGTGTCACGCAGGCGGCGAGCGTTTTTCACAAAGGCGTGCAAAAATGGGCCTCAGCACTCTCCTTCACTGGAGTTTGACAAATGAAACCTTACCTCACCTTAGCTAACTGTGCATCTTTTCCAGCACCGGTGCTCTTTTTCCCACCGCGGGGCGGCAATCTGATGCACGTTACAGACTGTCTCTATAACGGATGGGCTTCTTGACTCATTCCGAGGCGTATTTTAATCGAGTGGCCGCGTGTCGTGTTTAGTCGGAGCATCAGTCACAGAGTTTCTGGAGCATTGTGAAGTATTTGAGCTCTCCAAAAGAATTGGGCTGAATCAGAGATGCTTCACTACAAAGCTGTGACCCTACACTCTCTTCTCCTTTATTATACACCAGCAGTGTTTTCACCGCTTCAGATAAATCGTCTGTGTGTGTGTGTGTGTGTTGCACAGTTTGCCCAGCCAGCACTGACAATTAAGAGGAATAAACTAGAACATTTGCAATCTCTGTCCCACCTACTGCAAGATGAAACCTGCAGCATTTTTTGAAATCAAATGCAGGACTTTTTTATAGCATCATTTAAACCCACGTTCGAGCCCGTAAGCACCGCGGAAGCAGCATATTTTTATTGAAACACTGAAGGAAAAGAAAGCTATTAGGGACATATCCTGGGGATAAACTGAGCAAAAGCGCAGACTGGAGCTTTGGGTTTATGAGAACGGAGAGATCCGAGCTCCAGTAGCGTAATCTGATGGAAAGTCTGATTGGAAAATTCTCCTAAAATGGCTATAAAGATTCACAATAACTTATGGAGAAATACTTTTATTTCTAAATTCATTTATTTCTTCATTCATCTTCTGTCACCTCTTTATCCTTGTCAGAGTTCCACAGGATCCAGACACACACACACATTCACACCTGACGGATCACCTTTACACTATGATGAATCATTTCTACCCTAATGGGAGGAGTCTCTGCCAGGATGACCCCGCCCCCTTCCACAGGGCATAAGGGCTGTCTTCTTCGCACTTATAAGATCTCACACCAGTTGAACTTTTATGGTTGATTTGGGATTGAACGTGTTAGACGGCGCTCTTCATCACCATCATTGCCTACTGAGGGAATATCTTTTGGAGGAAAGGCTGTTGTTATTGGTTGCAGAACTAAAGGCAAGTTGTAAAGGCGTCGAATTAATTTTGGTAGTTTGTGGCGACCCGGCATCGTTACTCTAAGTCAATATATTTTCATTTCTATCTGGATCTTTTAATTTCAGATATTTTACATCATTTATCATAATTTTGCCTTTAAAGAATTAGAAAGCTGTAAATTATATTGTCTAAGCATTTAGAATATACGTTGTGTGTGTACAGTGATGTTTCTATTATTGTGTGGCTGTTCTGTTCTAGTCCCCAGTTTGTTCCAGCCACATGGTCGGGACACACTGTCACACACTCGTCTGTTTACATCGAGTTCATTGGTCAGTTGTTTGTTCCTTTCCTACACACACATTTAGACTACAAAGCCCTGTTGACACTCGATTTAGTACACCATGTGATTCTAAAGCTTCAGCGGTGAACCCTTGGCATCAAACTGAGATTATGACACGCCTCTGGACACTACGCTGTGTTCCGGCACACACGCTCACGTACACCCACCCACATATTGCTCTGTGAAGCACAGCAATGTACAGTTAGAAATTGCTCTGCCTGTACTGCAAATATTTGAGAGGAGCTTTGCTAAAAAATTTGACTCTCGTGACTCTTGGGGTTTTGGGGACTTTGTGATGCATCAAATTAAAAAAAGTATTTTTACTCCAAAAATGGTCCAGTGGATTGAAAAACTTAAAGCTATTTATAAAATAGAAATATATGACTTCCTGACTCCAACTGGACATATTCATACAAAAGTGAGCACCTATTATTATGTATCTTGATGCATTGAAAATGAACTGATCAATAAGGAACTTTTACTTGTTCCCTGTGGGTTATCTATTTATTTATTTATTTATTTATTTATTCATTCATTTATTTATTTTTTTTATTTTACTTTATTATTTATTCATTTAATTTAATTTTATTATTTATTCATTTATTTTTTTTATTTTACTTTATTATTTATTCATTTTATTTTATTTTAATATTTAATCATTTTATTTTATAATTTATTTATTTATTTATTTAAATTATTATGAAATATTATCTATTTATTTTGTAGATATTTTTTCCCCCATGTGTTTTCTGTCTGCTCATCTTATTTTCGGTTATTTATTCGAGTCACTGCTGGTGTCAAGGAATGTCCAGTTTATTGTTTATAATTTGTTTCAATTATAAAAATAAAGTTCATATTCTCTTTAGCTTTAGGGTTCAGTGAGCCGCAGTGTTATTGGATGTTGGTTTCAGCATATTTTCCATAACGGTTTACAAACTCACTGTAAAACTGTATGTTACAGATTAAGTTTAGATAAAAGCTGATCATTAGGGATCGCACTCACCCATCTGATACCAGTGCTCTTTTGTGTCATGTGTTTACGTGTATGATTTGCCTCACGTCGATCAACATCACACGTTCACGGTATTAATTAATGCTAATGATCTGGATTGGAAAATGTCAAATCCGGGCTCGGAGCAGGCGCTTTAGGCCAGCGTCCACCCCGATATAGACACAGTCAATACAGTCATTGTGGACATTATTGATTTGGTTTTCTTGTGGAATATCGTTCCTGATTTTGTCCCGTTCCATCCTCACACCATGTTCCTCTGTTCTCTGTGTTTGGTTTTTGTGCTCACAATAGAGTACTGTACAAAATCTTGGACACTACAAGACTTGGGTATAACTGTGTCAATGGATAGATTTTTTTTGGTTTACATTCTTTTTCCCCAATTTCATGTTTTCCTATTTCTTTTAGATAAATGTTTACAAGTCATTAGCATATTAAATAATAATACTCTTTAAATAAAACAAAATCTATCGTGGTGCATCTTCAAAATGCTGCACATTAATACATTTATGTCTACCGCTCTTTTTGGTTTGGTTTCGTTCTGTTGTTATTTGTGGGGTTGTTTTTTCCCAGATTGTCGGGTTGATATCTCAAGAGCGAGTGGTTATAAAATTATAAATGTAACCACCAGATAAACTGATTAGATTTTGGAATTGGTCCAAAAAGCGCCAAGATCACAGCAAGGTCAGGAGTCTAAAACAGTTTTTCAGCAGTAGCTTCATTCTTGCTTGAAGAATATAAAAAATGGAAGAAATTAGTAATAAGATGAAGGAAGGATGAGTGGTCGGTGGTAGAGGCAGAGAGTTTTACTTGTTTTGCAGAACATTTTACAGAATTTTGTTTGTAAAGACTGTATTGTCATTTGCAAGTTTGCCACACTGTTCATTTTTGAAAGCGAGCTCTGCCTTTTCCACTGAAATGTTCAACAGAGCTTCAGTTCAGTCCAATTTAACGCTAACTTTTGTACATCTCACTTTAATAACTGCTAGCACATGAACAGATATCAGCCATAACATTATGACCACCTGCCTAATATTGTGTTGGTCCCACTTTTGCTGGCAAAACAGCCCTGACCCATCATGCACTGTGTATTCTGACAACTGTCTATCAGAGCCAGCATTAACTTCTTCAGCAATTTGATCAACAGTAGCTCGTCTGTTGGATCGGATCACACGGGCCAGCCTTCACTCCCCATGTGCATCAATGAGCCTTGTCCACCCATGACCCTGTCCCCGGTTCACCACTGTTCCTTCCTTGGACCACTTTTGATAGGTACTGACCACTGCAGACCGGGAACCCCCCACAAGAGCTGCAGTTTTGGAGATGCTCTGATCCAGTGGTCTAGCCATCACAATTTGGCCCTTCATCAAACTCGCTCAAATCCTTACTCTTGTCCATTTTTCCTGCTTCGAACACATCAATTTTGAGGGCAAAATGTTCACTTGCTACCTATATATCCCACCCACTGACAGGTGCCCTGATGAGGAGATAATCAGTGTTATTCACTTCACCTCTCACTGCTTATAATGTTATGCCTGATCGGTGTATATGTTTACACTGCTCCTATCACATGTAGGTATTGTTTACAGATCCCCAGTGATCCATAAAGGCTGTATACTGCACTATTTAATCTGTCCTGTAGTATAGTGTATTGTCTGTTTGCTCTGTCCTTTGACTTGCACTGTTTGCACTAGGATGCACACTATGAATTTTATGTGGCTGGGACAACTTAGCAGTAGCTCTGTGTTGTTTAAAGGCTGTAGAGGAGCATTGTTTTATTTCACTATGTGGTTGAAATGACAAAGTCATCTAGACTCAACCTGAGCGTGTGTGCTGAGGTTATAATGGTCTCTTCCAGTCTGTAAGGTAACTTTGCATAACAGAAGGTCAAGATGAGAAATATATGGACAATTTTGTTTGTTGGGGTTTTATTAATGTAAGTGCGGTTTTTATGTTTGAAACTAAAGCTAATCAACTGTCTGGGTTAATTAAAATGGCTGTCGGAAAGGCAAGGTAATACTGAAAGTGCTCAAGGATTTATGAAGCTATGCATCGTAATGTCTTAGAGACATTATCCACCCATTGAAAGCAAAAATAAATCTATGGTGGAAATGTACATGAAGTGGAAATCACCACTCTTAACAGTCTTTGTTTTTTTTCCTTAATGCACAGGTATCCATAGGAAAGATGTACGAGGTTCAACGGACCGTAGTGGAATCCAATCCGAAGAAATTCATCTGATTGGATGCGAGTGGACTATGAAGATCTCTGTGGAGGTGGAGCAAGGCTATTCAGCAAACCACTGACTCTCTGATAGCTGTACATCAGAGACTAGGTTGAAGGATGATGATGATGATGATGCCGTTCAGGCAGTGGCTTGCTGTATACATTCGTCATTCCCAGATCACTTACACCCATACTGCCTCTTTATAACATCAACTCTGCTGAAGTGCACACTTCACCGAGTGCAAATACGACACAGCAAACACACCACACAGCCTGCTGTTACAGCCCACCATTAGGATTCTGTCTTTATTAAATTTGTAGATACATGTCATGTATGTATTATTTGTCCTGTTTCAATAAAGTTATGTTGCTTTTAAGACTTGAACAATTTTAATATCAATAATAATTTTCACTTAAAGTCGAAAACATGATATTGGGTGTGAGGGTTAAAGGTTTAAAATCGATTTGTTTGTTAGTTTTTTGGTTGAGATGACCCAGTGAGCTAAAGGTATAAAGATCATGTTGCACAATCCTTCCTAGGCTAAATGCAGGCTTTTTGAGAGAGGACGATATCGAACCGGGTTCCACCGGACACCTGAAATTGGTTTCTAGTTCCCGTCCTTTTAATATAATTGTGTCGAGCGGTCGTAGAAAAAGCACACCAAGCTTCATAAACATTGAGACATTTCAGTGAACATTTATGTTTTAATATTTTAATTTTGATCTTTCTTTTTATTTGAATATGTTTGAGAAAAGTTGAAGGTTACGTCCCAAAACAAATTGTCAAGAGATAACAATTCAGTGCAGAAGTTTGTTTCCCTCATGATTTCAGAGTCAAAGAAAAAGAAACACTATTTGGATCACTGTTTTCCTGCCAAAACAAAGAGAGAGAATCCCAAGAGTTTAAAGATTAAATGACCCACATGCTGTATCCTGTAACAAGGCAACAGTTTACACAAAATCTACAGAAATAGCAGGGAATTTAACCAAAAAAAATCCCATTCGATTTTCCCCCTGAATTAAAATCTTAACACTTTTAACTAAGTTTGTTATTCATAATAATGAATCTGCAACACCAAGCACCTCTAATATCCTTTGTATGAAGTATATTTTGTCTTAAATGTGACAAACCTTTGCCATCAGCTATACATTTATACTGTACATGCAACAACGGCTGTATGTGAAGGTGCTTCTTTACATTTATTATCTACAGACACTTTTACGCAAAGAATTAATCCAAATAGTATGTGGCACCACAAGACCGTAACACAAGGAGGTTAAGTATCTAATCAGGTAAGGTTACTCAATCTGGTAGCTGTTTCATCACAAAAAAAACTGTAAAGTAAGGAACTGTCACAGGATGATCCAGTATATCTGGGTCAGACTCCAGGGGTCTTTCTCAAGGAGTCCAGGCGTGACACTCTGGCCATCCTTCTCAAACCCTACATCAGATGCTCATCCGTCATCTATCCTGAGTAAGCTACATTAGCCGGAGCCTTACTCCGTATTGGAAATGACGCCTCGCGTACCTCAAGACTGTCTGATGGGTAATGAAGCTGTCAGTTGTAATCCTGTACGTGAGAAACAAGCTTCAATTCCACATCATCTACAATTCAAGCAGAAGAAACAATGTCGTAATGGAGCTTCATGTCTCGTACAGATCAGCAAATGCAGCTTGAAGGCTGTGAACATCAAAGTGGTCAGGATAAATCAGTGTGGCGTGATGGACGGTTCAGGAAAAATCCATTCTCGTTAGCTAAGGGAGGAGATTTCATTGCTTAGAGCTGAAACAGCAACGGGAAACAACAACAACAAGGGAGAAATAAACCGATAAAAAATTGATGGTTCGAAAACTGCAAGCGTAGCCGAAACACCCTAGTTTTCATCTTGTTTGCACTCGCGAGGCATAGGAGTCTAGGTTTTCTAACCCGAAGCTTTGTTCAGACTTAAATAAAGAGCTAATTCCTTAAATCATGTAATAACCACCTAAAACTTGTTCTCTACAAGCAACATCAGGTTCTCTGCTTTATGTTCGAATGAACTTTACCCCCAAAACTGCTATACAGTTATTGCACCATAGTTTGTTTCTCTCCCAAGAGTGTTTCCCGTTTATCTCTGAGCCACATTGCTCAGCTCTTGTACCTTTGGATAGTAACGATTTTAAACAGCATGTGTCTATCTCAAGGGACCAGACCCTCAGTCCAACATTTCATGTTAATGTAATATAGCTTCACCTCCAGTCACTCACATGAAATATTGCTTTCGTGTATGGTACTGAGATACATTCATGATAAATACACTAATGTAGAATGAGGATTCTTATGACTAGCACATTGCTGCTAATTGTATAATGAAGTGTGCGTTTTACATTATCACAAAAAAAACTAGATACCCAAGTTCAGTTTCTATCTTTCCTAAATATTCCATGACGATACAATAAGCAGACAAAAAATACAAGAATTTTAATTGTTCTACTTTATCTTTTATCCATTCATTAGTTATAGTTACTTAAATGCATGCATAGTGTTGTGAACTATTACAATCAATAGCTATGATGTGCATACAGCAGAGCAAGAAGTTGCTGTTTGAAGTCTATATTTTACAGGGGGAACAAAATCCTTCAATCAAACCAGCCCTTTCATCAGACCTTGTGAAAACGAGCATAACGTAATATACACGTTTCTGAGTTTAAAGGTCCAGCTTTATGGCATCAGCGTAGAAAACTGTGCATTTCACTGGAGGTCCATGAAATCCACTGAACACGTCTATGTTGAAGAACAGAAGTGTGTGTTGAAGCCGGATTAGAGGACGTTATGGCAATGAATTAACGTGTGCAGGACAGGATGATGAGTCTACACCAGGGATACTGCTACACACTCAGAAACAGGTGTAAAATAAATGCCCAAGCTGTCGTATTTTAACAACAACATTTGCTTTTGATTTTCTATTTAGAGACATCAAGGATCGTCTAAACCAGATCTTACGTAACATGTTACCTGCTGTGTGGCAGTGCTGACCAATTTAGGTAAAATAATCAGTTTACACTTGACCTGCATTCAAATGACCTCTGAATTAGAAAATCAGACATTTTAATACCATCATCTATCTCTATGTTCGAGCTGTACATTCTGCAGCTGTAACTGCAATGAGTTTGAAGATTTATCTTTAGCTGGGTGTTCAGTGTTATAGGTCGAACAAAGGAATATGTCTGTATGTACAATCAATCTTAATTAGTGAGTTATATACAGTGGAACTCATTTAATGGTAAAAGAAGTGCTGCTTTGTTTATAGTTGTGAGCAGCCATGTTGATTTGACGACACTTACTAAGCTCAGCGTTGAGGAGATTTGCCCGAAATTCCAATTAGGAACTCTGAGTTCATTTTCTTTGGGTTTATCTAGTCTGAGGTCAGTAAAAGTTACAAGTTTGAGTCCAAATGCAGCATTAGTAATATAATAATATAATACTAATAAATAATGCTGGTCAGACTGCCATGGTGGCCAGTGTTTAGGTCATGTGACCACAAATATCACTACTCCTGCTGATAGATAAATATATAGAGTTACTGTTGTACTGGTGTATTTTAACACAAAGACCCACTTCTGTGAAAATAGCTTACTGGGCCTTTAAGTTCAGGTCAGGCAGTAGCTCGTGTCTATCAAAAAATATTCTCTATTGTAAATTAGTTGTTAAAAATAGGCTATTATAAATAATTGTTGCTGATGTCTTTGCATGAACTCGCTCCGTCCAAACTGTACATGAAACTAAATGCAGAGATTTGCACTGTTTCAGTCTACTTGAGTATGATTTTACTCGCTTGCATTCCTGGGGTTCACAGCATGCGGTCACACTGCACACAGTAGTTCTGCCCGTCGTTATTGTCCCAGAATTCCCCGCGGTCAGTCATCATGTACACGGCGAAGTACACGCTCGCGTCCTGGTCCAGGAAGGGAGGCGTGTGCACAGTGAAGGAGAACCTCTGCCAGCCGTGCACGCGCTCCCCGGGCACGGGCACTGTGGGCGCGTCCGCGAAGGACGCCCAGTTGTTGAACGTGTACCTCACCCCGACTTCTGTCTCACCCTTATCCACGACGTTTGCGCGTATGACCCCGCGCACGGCCCACCCGAACACGGAGGCCCTCTCCAGGGCGACCCCGCAGCGGTTTGCGCGCGCCTCCGTGACCTCCGACGCGACTCTCATCTCGTAAGCCGGCGCGAGCCGCCTCTCCACCGCCGTGTCCCGAGCAGAGGGAAAGCTCGAGCGCAGGCCGCCGTTCTGCTCGCGCTCGTGCTGTGCGGGCAGAGTGCGCAGCGCGGCGAACACCTCGGAGGGCACATGGGGATCCTCGGCGATGCTGAAGTGTCTCACGCTGGCCAGACTCAAGCCGAGCGCGTCGGCGAACTTCACCCGCTTCCTGCAGCACTGAGAGAGACGGCTGAACAGGTCGGCCTGCTCGGGGTAGGCAGGTAAGGACTTGGCCCTCCGTCTGTCCCGCAGGTAAATATCCTCGGGTTCGGAGTCGTCGGGGTCGTTGTTGACTCCATGGCCGTTCTGTAACTCCGTCGGCAGGACCGAGTGCGACATGTCAACCGGTCTGATCATCCAGACTCAGAGATGAGCACAGAGTGTATCTACAGTAGAGACTGTCAGTGGGTCATAGAGGGGGAGGTGAGAGCAATTTAACAGTGTGTGTGTGTGTGTGTGTGAGAGGGCAGACAGGTTAATGCACTTGAACCCCCGCCCTGGAAAACACTCCTTCCATATAGGGTCTCTTTTGGACCCTCTGTCAGTGGGCTGTGTCTCATTCCACACACTTTTCCCTTCAGGCGTTCACTACTAAGTAGACTTAACTCTAATGTATTTTATAAAATGCACGATATCCTAACTAAACATTAGCTCACAAAGGCCTAGTGATTAGTAAATGAGTCGAGGAGTCGGTTCTTTGAGTCGACTCATTCTCTCTCTCTCATTCACTCTCTCTCTCTCTCTCTCTCGCTCTCTCTCTCTCTCTCTCTCTCTCTCTCTCACACACACACACACACACACACACTTTTACAATCTCTCTCTCTCTCTCTCTCTCTCTCTCTCACTCACTCTTTTACTATCTCTCTCTCTCTCTCTCTTTCTCTCTCTCACTCTTTTACTATCCCCCCCTCTCTCTTTCTCTCTTTCCCTATCTCTCTCTCTCTCTCTCTCTCTCTCTCTCTCTCTCTCTCTCACTCACTCACTCACTCACTCACTCACTCACTCTTTTACTATCCCCCTCTCTCTTTCTCTCTTTCCCTATCTCTCTCTTTCCCTATCTCTCTCTCTCTCTTTCTCTGTCTCTCTTTTACTCTCACTCTTTTACCCTCTCTCTCTCTCTTTCTCACTCTTTTACTCTCACTCTTTTACTATCTCTCTCTCTCTCTCTCTCTCTCTCTCTCATCTCTCTCATCTCTCTCTCACACACACACACACACACACTTAGATGTGCTATAACTCTTGCACTGCAATTTAATCAACATGTTTCCATGGGAACCTGTTTTCAGATTTGAGTTGTTAGTGAGTATAAACAGTGAGATGTGAGATGTGTGCTTGACTCTCAGTTGTGTTTATGAGGCAGAATGACATTAGCGGAGGCGAACAGTTATCAGGATAACCAGAAATGAAATGCAGCATAGACACAGCCGACACAACAGTGCACTCTAGTTGTCAATTCACGCTGCAGTGCCTTGCTGTTTAAACAATGATTTCTATAGATGTTATCAAATGCAGTGCAAATTATTGGTATTTTGTTGATATGCATGTAAAGTAAGATTTCATTAAATAATCAGAACAGTGACCAAAATTTTGCAAACCGATTCGGACATGCAAACACATATTTTCATATTTTCATGATTGATTTTAAAATAAAATCCTATTTTAATAAAATCCGTCATTAATTCATCATCTATTTTACACCAGCAAAACAGGTCACATACTACATGAACATCACCTACTGTAGCTGAGGTCAGAAGTACGACCCACATACTGTATAATCACATGCAAATAAGATGTGTGATGAAGAAAGCATAATGGACTTTATTTCTATACTCAGCATTTCAATGTCAGGTCCAAAGTCACGTCCCAGGAGAGAAAGCAGCTGCTGATACAGCTTCCTGGATTACTGGCAGTTATTTGACCGCTTATGATAATGTTTGCAGCCCAAATACTGTACAAACCACACACTATTTATTACCAAAACTGCAGCCATTTATTTAAATCTAACATTTATTAGCATTTGCTTTGACTTACTTATGTTTCAATGACACTGAATTTTCTACAGGTTTTATTTTTATCTTCTTTGTGAGACATCAAGAATCTTTGGAACACCGGGTCCATCACTTGGTCCCTTCAATAATAACCCATTAAAATGCTATTTGCATTCTTTTTTCCAGCAAATCATTTGGACATTATGACCTTTCTCCCTTTTAGCATTCCATTTCAGATTTATTCCCATTTTGCTGTTATAATGCGCTCCAGTCTAATGGGAAGGCTTTCCTCTAGATGTTCGAGCGTGGCTGTGAGGATGTTGTGTTCATTCAGCTAGAAGAGCATTAGTGAGTTCAGACACTGATGTTGGGATGGTGGGGTGCAGTCGGTGTTCCAGTTCATCTCAAAGGTGATCAGTGGGGTTGAGTCAGAGTACAGGACACTCAAGTTCTTCCACTGCAACCTTCACAAACCGTGTCCTCATTGAGCTCTGTGCTTTGTGTACAGTGGTATTGTCATGCTGGAGCAGGTTTGAGCCTCTTACTTCCTCTGACTGTAATGCCTCAGCATACAAAAACATTATATACAATTGAATGCTCCAAGATGGGTGGTATGGTAGCTTAGTGGTTAGCACGTTTGCCTCACACCTCCAACGTCCTGGATTCGAGTCTCACTCCCACTCACTGTGTGTATGGAGTTTGCATGTTCTCCCTGTGCTTGGTGGGTTTCCTCTGGGTGCTCTGGTTTCCTCCCACAGTCCAAAGACATGCTTCTAGGCTGATTGGAGTCTCTGGATTGTGTAAGTGAATGAGTGTGTGTGTGCCCTGCGATGGGTTGGCACTCCATCCAGGGTCTTGATGCCCAATAACTCCTGAGATAGGCACAGGGTCCCCGTGACCTGAGTATAGATCGGATAAGCGGTACAGACAATGAAATGAAATGAATGTTCCAAGATTGATTTTAATGTGATGGCCAGGTGTCCAGAAACTTTTGACCATATAGTGTATATCACAGTCTGTCCTTCTTCTTGTTCTTGGCCATTTGCAAAATGCAAATGCATGTTGGCAGAGATGTGGGTTTATTGTTTGTATACTTGACTGCCCACATTGTGCTGCTTAAAGCAAAACTGTAGGATTTAAGCAATTCATCATAAAAAATGACTTTTTTCATTTTATAACATTTTTAAAATATTTTTATCACAGACTACAGATACAAACTTAGCATAGTTATGCATAGTTATTTATTTCCCAACAGACTGGATAGGAAGATAAATTCATACTTAAGTAGAAGTCCCCTAAATAGAATAGATTTTTATTCTTTATATAAAATATATTATTTTATATATATATATATATGCCTTTTGTTTATATGAATATTATTTAATTATACACATTTTATCAAAGAAAAACATTTCTTTGTAAATAATAAATTCTCCAAAACAATTCTTCATAATTTATAAATGATCAATTCAGCCGTTTTAAGAGAATTTCCTCACTCGTGATTCAGTCAGATGTAAAAGTGGCGTAAGGGCATGACACCGTGACTGTGTTATTCCGTCACTGCAGGACGGTCATTGAAATAATCACCCCCTCAGTCGCAATACTGATGATGTCACTACTGACCTTGAGCTTTACTGCAGTGTCTCTGCAATGTTAACGTCTTTATATCATATTGGGGGAAATAAACGTAAGAGGCACAGCACTTTCACAGAATCAGGCTGGATGTTTATTTTTTTTCCCCTCTTGCTTGGATACATAAAATCATGTGACAGTATTTAGCACTGGTCAATATTAGCGGCGTGACCAGCAGTGTTTGTTAAAGCTCAGTCATGAAATACGTGCTGTGTCCCATGGGACCGTGTACGCATCACAGATTTGTGAAGAGAAGTCGAATGAGGATAACAAAACAGTGAGGAACAGTATATCAACAACAGTAATAAACACAGGTGTTTAATATAACTAGCAGGATTGCATGTAGGTGACAAATTAAAGGAAAAACTGGTAGCTTTGTTATTCAGTGTTATTATGATGCCATAGTTTGTTTGGATCCACTTGTCCTCTTAGAAAAGTTCTGCTGATGAAACGTTTTTATCCTTGGTCTTTTCCAGTCCCCCATCCACAGAGTTCACTGAATGATGTAATGAGTATGCAAACGATCTATGCTAGAACCTTTAAGTGTACCTGATCTCTACTCAGTCGAACACTTATGAGAGATTTTGTAGTGATGTGTTAGACAGCGTTGAGATACACTATATTGCCAAAAGTTGTTTTGGGACACCCCTCCAAATCATTGAATTCAGGTGTTGTTTTTCAGGGCTTGGGCTTGGGCTCGGCCCCTTAGTTCCAGTGAAAGGAACTCTTAATGCTTCAGCATACCAAGACATTTTGGACTGTTTCTTGCACCCACCTTTGTGGGAACAGTTTGGGGATGGCCCGCTCCTGTTAGAATCACATTTTTGAGGTCAGGCACTGATGTTGGACGAGAAGGTCTGGCTCACAATTCATCCCAAAGGTGGTTGAGGTCAGGACTCTGTGAAGTTCCTCCACACCAAACTCTCTCATCCATGTCTTTATGGACCTTGCTTTGTTGCACTGGTGTGCCACTGGTCATCCTCAAACTGTTCCCACAAAGTTGGGAACAGGAAATTATCCAAAATGTCTTGGTTTGCCAAGTTCTTTTCACTGGAATTAAGGGGATTGATTTGGAGGGGTGTCCCAAAACTTTTGGCAGCATAGTGTATGTCAGGTGTTTGTGCAGCTAGTGTGTACTGTTCTGAGAAAACTGCAGATGTCATGTGTATCGATGACCACCAGATGGCAGCAGCGCAACACTTTAGTGCAAGCAAGCAACTTCTAGGTTATGGGATGTGTCTTGATATTTTGATAATGAAGTTGAATAGTCGTCCCATTTATAAAAAATACCTTGTGGTGATACCTAGTGGTGATTCCTTCAAGCTGGGGTGAAATATGATGCCTGCAAGGAGCACAAATAGTACACACACATCTCTCTACTGTACAGTCTACAGCTTTAAACCACCACAGATGCTACAGAACTGTGTGACAAAGGGTATAAGTCGCTCTGGGGTCTGCCAAATGGCGTAAACGATATGGCTTACTTCACCTCCACTGACTCACAGTTGCTGCTGGCATCGTTGAGTCTTGCCTATAAAACAGAGATCCCCAGTTCCCATCCTCGGCATGCTTTCCTGCTGAGCTTGTTAATTAACTGCCGAGATGAATCAAGTGTCTTTGACTCGCCGAAGTCACAGCTCCAGTGTCACAGCTCCAGTCCTACTGAACCAGAACTGGGAAACCCCAGTAATATCTAGACCTCAGGGTCTGCGGTTTTCCATTTCTGTCCCTACTTCCAGCAAGTCAGAGGAGCTTTGTGAGGGCAAGTCTAAAACCATACTTATTATTTTACACACTTTTTAAATGCGTTAAACTGGAAACAACTACTAGAAATACTAGCTGCAATCAGTAGATTTTCTGCATATTTATTAATTGATGAGCTCTGAGACCACTTCTTGTTCAAACCATGACTTCTTTCGAGCTTTATCTCTAGCTGTGTATCACTAAATTATAGATAATGTCATTCAAAATGATTCACAGACAGAACCGTTGTGAAATACCAGAAGCTCTTGGGGGAAAATGCAAGCAACAAGAAGAGGTATTTTTTCTCAGAAACATCAAAACTAGCTCCTGCATCATACCACAGGCTTGCTTGGGACTTTCCTGTAAGTGGTTAGCAGACACAATACATGTATACAGTACACACACTTACCTCTGCACATGCAGCCCATCATCCCGGAGCAGTCAGGAACAGGCCATATTTTGCTCTTGTAGCCCATCCTTCTTAAGGTTTAACATGTTGTGTGTTCTGAGATGCTTTTCTGCTCAACATATATAGAGTGCTCACTGGACTTCCTGTCAGCTTGAACAGTCCGGTCTTTCTCCTCAGACTTCTCTCTTCAACAAGATGTTTCCGCCAATAAAACTGCTTCTCACTAGATGTTTTTTTGTTGATGTTGTTCTTGGCACCATTCTGTATAAACCCTACAAACTGTTGTGTGTGAAAATCCCAGCAACGGGTCAGCAATTTCTGAAATACTCAAACCAGCCATGTCACATGCCCCCATTTAGATGTCTGATATAACCTTACCTGAATCTCTTGGCATGAGTTCTGTGCTGCTGCAATGTGATTGGTTGATTTTATAACTGCGTGAATGAGCTGATATGTACAAAGGTGTTCCTAATAAAGTAGCCTGTGACTGTATATTACAGTAGTAGTAGGGATAATCAATACTGCTGTCTAACTAAGTAAGCTTATCAGCATCATTTCTATAGCCACAGTGCCACAGTTTTTTCCCCCAGCATGGCTTTAAACTGCAAGGTGAAAGAAACTGAAGTTAAAATTAAAGCAAAACATGAAGTAGATTTTGTTTTGTGTTTTTGTAAGACACAAATCAAATGGACCAGAAAATGAGGCACAACTAAACCACACCCGTCTCTAGAGGTGTTCTGTGAAAGGGTTCACTTGTGAGCCATTTTAGATGGGATGTGTTCACAAAAAAAGCCGAGTCATCAATCACAAACCACTTGGAATGCTGAAACAGTGTGAAAACACCCTGGTGGTTCTGATGGAGCAGATGGAGCAGCCGTTTTGTTCACTCTACAGATTCTCTCACCGCTCTGGCCTCCTGATGGTGTAGATTTGTCTCAGACTACTGACTCCTGGTGGTCCAGCGGCAGGATCCCGTGCTCTCATTGCCGTGGCCCGGGTTCGATTCCTGGACAGGGAGCTAACCCAGCCACTGAAGAGTTAACTCTCAGTGCCGGTCCCAAGCCCTGGATAAAATGGAAAGGTTGCGTCAAGAAGGGCATCCGACATACAACCTGTGCCCAGTAGAAACATGCAGACCAGTGTGGTGACCCTGAACATGGAGCAGGTGAAAGAACAACAAGAAGAACTCACATTACTGTGTAGCTAACGTTAGGTATAACCAGTATCTCTGTTGAATACACTACCAGTCAAAAGTTTGGACATATCTTCTAATTCCATGGTCTTTCCTGATGTTTATTTCTTTCTACACTGTAAAACAATGCTGAAGGCGGCCGAAATACACAATAATCTCGTTTAAACAGTTGGTATTGAGATACGTCTCCGTCATAACGGTTCTAATCTGAGGTGCTGTTAATTGGTGATTTCTGAGGCTGGTCACTCTAAATGAACTTCTCCTCTGCAGCAGAGGTAAGTTTTGGTCTTGCTTTCCTGGGATGGTCTTCATGTGAGCCAGTTTCATCATGGTGCTTGATGGGTTTTGCAAATGCACTTGACAATACTGTTCTTGCAAGAACTATTCCAGAACACCTGACCTTAAATCTAGCTAGTGTCACCAGTTAAACTGCTGCTCACTCTGATCTTCTCACACCGGCTTTACTCTGTGTATCACAGTCAGCTGCTTTTACAGCTTTGTTCTTGGATGGACTTCGACGCTACTTCTAAGTCGCTTTAAATAAAAGCATGTGCCACGTAAATAAATGTACTGCAACACATTTTACACTGAAGGGAAGGAAAAATTGGGCAAAATCTAAGCCTTTGTTTACTGTTCCGTGACGACGTGCGAAGAGAAAAGCAAAGCAAAGCAACAACGTGAATATTATTTATAGGAAATAAATGACACACAGCAAATCCCACTTAATTAGTTCTTTAATGCAATTAAAGGATGAACAAGGACAAAAACTCATAGACAATTGGCTCTTTTACACATAAACTCAATTTGTAATCCCCCTGCTGCAACAGGAAAGGATTTAATTCCAAGATTATTTTTTGACGTAATGTTATTCCTGAGTGGATCAGTCACATGGAAGCTTACATACAGCTCTTCTCCTGTAACGTGAACAACCTTCATTTTCCTTCAGCCTGTGAGTGTGTGTGTGTGTGTATGTGTCAGAACTGGCCCTGAACAGTGTACCCTGCACGTTGTGTGTGTGTGTGAAAGTGTACAAGAGACGAAACAAAATGTGGAAATAAATTGTACGTTTCGGGTCTGTCAGGGTAAGGAAAGAAAATGAATAATTAATATGACTACATAGGGATTAACAAAATATATGAACAGTGATATGTTTCACATGACGCATAGACAGTACTTACATCTAGTTGTATAAAATGGAATGCTTTAGCACCGTTTGTATTCGTTAGTACCCAAGTGGTCCTTAATAAAGTCCAGAAATGTTAGAGTATTAAAAAATATGTAGGATGTGGGTTGACTAGGATCGTGTGTGTGTGTGTGTGCATTAAATCGTTGGCTATGTTTACCGACTGTTCCCTTCTTTTCCCAACCCTGGACCTGAGTAACCCCATTATCATGCACATTTTCTCTAATACACATAAACTGTAAGGGCTATTAATTAATCAATCAATCAGTTAATTAATAATTAGCTGATTAGATGAATCAGGTGGATTGGGAGCGGGGAAAGCACTAAAATATGTTAGAGTGGGAATCTAGTCCTAAACTAGTGGTGATCCCTGTACAACAGGATATGACAGCAGCAGCATTATATTTATTTATTAAAAAATAAAAACTTTGGTGATGTAATCCAGTGTGAAATCTTATAATTGGGATATAAAGTCAGGAAGAAAAATTGTCTTCAAGGACCAGAATGGTGTTAAAAACCATTAAAAAAATCAATAATAATGTAATGCCTCGGGTGTCTATAGGTCCTGTGTGCTTTAAAGAATTTCCAAAGCAGGTTTCTACATATAATTACGTTATTTATTATACATGTATTAACAGTTATACAGCTACTGCCCCCCTATTGAGTTTTATTATACGTGAGCGTATTCCATAATTATATTTACACAAATGTTTTGAACACGTGTCTATGATCAATTCGTGAATACTTTGACATTTTATTATTATCTGAATATGAAAAAATATCAGCCTTCATTAATTAGAGCTGTGACAGCTGGTGAATTTTAAAAAACCACCTGAAATGTGTTACGTCGTGTGTGTCGGAGTTCGGTGTTCAGGATGCGTGCTGAGGAAGTTAGGTACGGCGGTGACCGCGAACACCGACAGTCCACTTAAAGTGTGTGTGAGAGTGAGAGAGAGAGAGAGAGAGCACCGGTCATGCGTCTTCAGCTGTATATATACGGTACATCAGTGTGACGATCACAGCGGCGAGGAGAGGTATCAACCAGTTGGTCCACCAGCTTGAGCCGAAGGGAAAGAGAAGCAGATGAAGAAGAAGAAGATGAAACTCTGAACTTTGTGGCAAATTTGGTTCACTAAAAATAATGCGTACTTGGCGTTCCAAATGCTAGCTTATTTTTTAAACACTCATAAGTTAACAAACATCTTTTTATTAGGCGAGATGCTTTATTAGTAACATTCCAGTGATTATGCCGATTGGACCCCCCCTGGCTCACTGATGCACGTGGGGAGTGAAGGCTGGCCCGTGTGATCCGATCCAACAGACGAGCTACTGTTGCTCAAATTGCTGAAGAAGTTAATGCTGGTTCTGATAGAAAGGGGTCAGAATACACAGTGCCTCGCAGTTTGTTGTGTTTTGGCAGCAAAAGGGGGACCAACACAATATTAGCCAGGTGGTCATAATGTTATGCCTGATCTGTGTTTAAAACTGTATAATATGCCATATACATCAAAATCTGTTCAGGTCCAGCATTAGCTACATTTACTACACGGCTAGCTTTGCACCATGTTCTGTAGCTAAGGGGTTTTAATTTCATAATTGAATTATTAGTACATGATTGATTTTACAACGTGATTATTAATAATTTGTTATTTAGGAGTTAGCTCTAATATCTTTAACCTATATCTAGATTTCAAGACTATTTAGTATTAAACTCCCAGGTTCGTTTTTGAAGTGTTTTCATGCTAGCTAGTGACTCATCAAGTTTTCTTCTCAAGTGACTCTTCTATGCTTACTTCCTATCAACTGTTTGAGATACAAACCACATTATAGTCATTTCCTTTAAGCACTGACATGACATGACTTCATCACATGACGGTCAGAGCAGTGCATTGTGGGCTTACCTTGTGGGTTCATGAACTGTGGTCACCAGTGATTCCTGAAAGAAAGGGAAAAAGGAAGAACATACTTTGAAGTGGTAATTTAGAGAAAAAACTTGATCACATTATCAGTGACCGGGACATTTGTAAGAGAAGATGTGGATGTTACATACCGGAGGTTTGGCAATTTTATGTCGGTCATCCTATAAAGAGAGAGAGAGAGAGAGGTTTAATAACAATGTTATTTCGAAATTATTTTTAACAATGCAACTGTTTTTGTTTGTATGAGAGAGAAAGAGAGTGAGGGAAAAGAAGAGAGAGAGAGAGAGAGAGAGAGAGAGGTTTAATAACAATGTTAATGTTTAACAATGCAACAATTCTTAATAAAAAAGGAAGAGGGGGAGAGAGAGAAAGAAAGAGAGAGGGGGGGTTAATAATGTTAATTTTTAACAATGTTTAACAATGAAAAAAAAAATTTTAATAAGAAAAGGAACAGAGGGCAGAGAGAAAGAAAGAAGGGGGAGAGAGAAAGAGAGAGAGGTTTAATAACAATGATAATTCGAAACTATTGTAAACAATTCAACAGATTTTGTTTTTATTAAAAGGGGGGGTGAGACACAGAGACAGACAGATAGAGAGAGAGAGAGAGAGAGAGAGAGAGAGAGAGAGGGAGAGACAGAGAGAGAAGGAGAGAGACAGAGAGAGAGAGACAGACAGACAGACAGACAGAGAGAGAGACAGAGACCAAGAGATAGACAGACAGAGAGAGAGACAGAGGACAGAGAGAGAGACAGACAGATAGAGAGGGAGACAGAGAGAGAAGGAGAGAGACAGAGACTGAGAGAGAGAGAGAGAGAGAGAGACAGAGAACGAGAGAGAGGGAGACAGACAGAGAGAGAAGGAGAGAGACAGAGACTGAGAGAGAGAGAGAGACAGAGAACAAGAGAGAGAGATAGACAGAGAGAGAGATTTAATAACAATGTTCATGTTTAACAATGCAACATTTTTTCAGTAAAAAAAGAGAGAGAGAGGGCAGAGAGAAAGAAAGAGAGAGGAAAAGAAAGGGAGGAAGAGAGAGAGAGAGGCAGGTTTAACAACAACTTTATTTCTACACAATGTTTAACCATGCAACAATCTGTCGACACAAAAAGGGAGTGAGAGAGATACAAAGAGAGAAAGAAAACGTAATTTATAACGAATGTGATACCACCATGATGTTGTGCATATCTTCTAGATGTGAAATACTATAACACACTCTGCCATTCAGAGCTGCTGAAAACTATGCAGCACTGTTCAAGGCTAAACTGTTCGAAAGCATGCGAGCCCCGTCATTAATTTAGCACCGTGAACACAGTCCTGTGCAGCCTAATAAATCAGATTCCACTGAGCGCCTCAAGCACCACAGCCCAGGCAAAACATCTGGTATTGCATAAGCTAAAGTTACACATTGCCCCAAAACCAAAACATTTATCTAGCCCAGCAGCACAAAGCAGCGTGTTCAGAAGGGAAACGGTTCATACGCATTCCTAGATTACACAAGAGAGCCACAATGTTCTGGTTGAGTGCAGCTCAGTTATGTACTCCTGATGTACTGTAGCATGTCTGCACATTTAGATCTCATGGTACAGTAGTGCTTCAGGGTGGAACAGACGTTCAGGAAAAGTGCCAGCATCACAGGGCTCACTGGATCACCAGAACATATTCTGGCATCTGGTTAGAAAGGATGAGATCCAACGCCATACAGCAATAAAGTGGTTAGAGACCAGACGATCGTCAAAACAAAACTTTATTCTAAAATAAAGTCACTTCCAACTTACATGCATTACTTAAAGTCATTATCCTGATTTCTAAAATAAATTAAAAAATTATGCCAGACACAATGCCTTAGATATACCCTATGTTTTTTTTTTTATTATTTTATCTTCTCATTTTATTTTATTTATATTTATTTATTAGATTTATTTTTTTTACCCAAGATTTAGCAGAACACAGTTATCTTATATTTATTAATATACTTATCTTATCTCAGTTATATTATCCCGAAATATTTAAACAAAATAAAATTACAAAAAAAAAACCCAACAATAATAAGAATAGACAATTTAGGAAGAATTAAGACAAAATAAAAAAAATAAAAAAATACAGTTAAACCTTTACAATATTGTACATATTTTCGGATGGACAATATCGTTGTTGGAATAATAAAAATATGTAAATATTTACGTACGATTTTGTTGTTAAAATACTTTAGTTGTGTGTACATGTCAAGAATATCCATTTATTTATTTATTTATGTTATTTATTTATTTTGTTACTGTGGTAACAATGTATGTTTACGAAAACATTAGATTTTTTTTTAACCAATTTACTTGTTAATATCAGCAAAATAACTATAAAATTAACTTAATTATTAAGTACGTATGCATTTTTTTCATGTTTTAAGTAATTAATTTAAGGAATATATATTTATAACCAATGTAGCTGTGAAAAGGTTTTTTGAAAAAAATCCTACGATTCAACGAAATCCTAAGAAATAAAGCCTCAGCATAATTTGATGGAATGTCTCTATTTCCAGCTGATAATGTGCATCGTTAACAATACCATTAACATTAATGGCTGTAACTATTTCAGATGCTAATGAAAGTACTGATAGTTTTCCTTGCATCAGTGCTCTCTTCACGTCACACACACTCACCGGATGCAGTTCTCCTATCATCATGATCTTGGACATTTCTCGGGCATCTGTGGAGTGACCCACGTCCTCAAAGCTCTCTGTGGCGTCTCCTCCAGCCTGCTCTCGTAACACCTCCTCTCCTCCGGGGTGCTAGACAGACACAAGGTTCAGTCAGACAGTCAGACTACCTGAAGCTCTCACACATCCAGGGTGTTAAAAGATTAACTGTAGTAAGTGAAAGAACCCAGTAAACCAAGTTAAGACAATTCTCCACCACCAGACAACGCTGACCAGACGTAAATATTTCACAATACACAGTATTTAACTATACACACTGTCTCATGTCAGTCTGCTGAGGTTTTGCTAATAAGGTGACAACCGGATATTCACGTGATTATATATGATCATTTTATTTATCGTTAACTTTTTAATTCTTTATTTATTTTCATACTGTAAGCAATGATGTGGTCAAATAGTGAAGCTTGTAAAGTGGATTCATTCAGTGGATTCATTCAATCAAAGATTCATTCAGTGTGATTATTTCTATCCTTTACTAACCTTGCATTAAAAATTATACATCATGAAGATTATTGCTATATTACTTTAATTAAAATATTAATAATAAATAATATAAATATTAAATAATATATATATACACATACATACAGATATATACAGATCACATTAAACACATAATATTTACACACATATATATATATATATTTCTTTTTTTATTTTTATTATTATTTAAATATCTCCATACAGATCACAAACACATTTTATATATATATATATATATATATATATATATATATATATATATATATATATATAAAATGTGCTGTAAAATGTATATAAAATATATATATATATATATAAAATGTGTTTGTGATCTGTATGGAGATATTTAAATAATAATAAAAATAAAAAAAGAAATATTTGTTATTGAATTAAATAAATATTGTTATTATATAATAATAATAATAATAATAATAATAATAATAATAATAATAATAATAATAAAAGCCACAGTATATTTTGTGAAGTGGACTTGATGGAGATACGTGAGCTCTTGTGGCTTATCTTTAACTTGGGTGTGCTTAAAACTTAGGAATAATCTACAACACTGAGACAGACAGACAGAGACAGACAGACAGACAGACAGAAAGAAAGACACCCTAGAACAAAAAGACAGAAAGATAAAGGTCTTCTCCAGCTGGAGATGGTGTATTGTTGTGAAATCGGTGTGTTAGAGGAGCTTTAACAGCCCACTTCAGTGAGGATCCAGTGCTGTGTGTAATATTTATCTTGACCAATGCTCACTGGGCAGATTTATCACACATTGTCCAACCATCTTAGAACCTGACTAACCCTATCTGAAACCATATCTCACTGCCAAACATTACTCATTAGGGAAGTTCACTAGAGTTCACTCTCTCTCTCTCTCTCTCTCACACACACACACACACACACTCGCGCTCGCACACTTAACGTTATATTAGCTATACTAGGCCCTGTAATAGTGTCCACAACCATTAACACACGGTAACTAATCGAAATTTTAATGTTTCAGGGATTACCTCAGTTCCTCGAGATGAAATTATAAACCTTAAACTTTTTTTTAAAAAAACTCACCTCTTCCAGAAACTTTGTCACATCGTACACTTTGTGGTTGATGATAATCCATGTACTTTTGAACGAGTTGTGTTCCTCCACCTCAGACAAGCGATAATATTTCACCGCTTTCCCGTCTGAGCTGCTGTCCTCCATTGTTTATTATAATAAAGGTCTAGCGAAGATCTCAACACTAACAGGGTTTATAATCAAAGTTCCTCCGCGATACACAACTCAGGAACTCTTTCTCTCCGGCTCCGAGATACAACTCTAGGAGCTTTCCTGAGCCCTGACATCGCCAAGCCCCGCCCACGCACGCACGCACGCACACACACACACACACACACACACGCCTGCCTGCGCTCAGCTCTGATTGGCTAACCCAGTCACGCTTTGGTTCTTCATTCTGATTGGATAAAATCCATATCGATCAATCAAGGTTAAAGAAAAGAAAATGTCAAGTTCACTTAAGGTAAACAAAGCTACTGGAACCATTCGTTGTCACGCAAAATAATCTCGATGTTTTAAAATATACACCGCATATACGACTGGGCAAAAGTTGAACAGTTATGTGCATTTAGGGGAAAAAAATGTTTAGCAACAACTCCTGCATTCTAAACTATTTATAGTATTGTTTAAAGGTTAGTATTATTTAACACGTGACTTCAGATCTGCAATCGAGATACTACTACTACTACTGTAACAGCACATCACAGGGCACCACACACACACACACACACACACACACGATTTAGAATCTAGAGGACTGACCTCCTTTCATAAATAATTAGAGTGTATTCATTATTTACTATTTAGTCAGGTAACATATAATTCATATCTATACATATTACAACAATTCATGAAAAATGACTAAGCCATCAAAGAGTTGTTTTGATTTAGCTCTGTCTAAAATCTAATAATAATACTACTAAGATGTTAATATAAACTACATCTGCTTATATTTGCATCTTATATTGTATACTATTTGTAACAAAGCAAAAAAAGGAATAGTTCAATGTAAAGGAACTTATTGCTGAATTTAGAAAAGTATAAAAGATTAACTTTGTCCATCGATTTCCATTGGCTTACAGTCAAATTGGTACCCTTTCCAATATGGCGCCCGCGTTGACGTAGCTAGCAAGGGCGGCTAATGCGGCTGACGGGGTGGCTAGCTAACGGTGACTGGCTAGTGGCTACTGGTTTTGTTTAGTCACGTAGCTGGAAGTGTTACAGCCTTACTCGTACAGGTTGTGAGCTTTAAGACGGAAATAGGTTTCACTTTTAGTGTTTAAAACGAAATATTTCGTCAGCAGTTTCTGCTAAAATAGAATTGATAGTTTTAATATAATAATTAATAGTTTTAATAATAGTGTGAAGGTGAGTTATGGAAGGAAAGGCTATCATTTCTAAGCCGGCTGCTAACAGAAACAGACACTGGTTTAGTAAACAAATTATTTGCCTAAAGTTATAATAATGATAATAATAATAAAATAGGTATAGCTAGTATTAGCTAGTGTGTAAAAGATGACGTTTCTGAGGTAAAACCTTTGTAACCAAAGCTAGTTTATTAATCAGAGAGAGTGGGATGAGGTGAAAGGATATAGAGATTGGCATCTCTAAATTGTGTGTGTGTGTGTGTGTGTGTGTGTGTGTTATTGTGTCATTCACTGTGTTGACACCCTGTCCACAGTGTCCCTTTTCTTGTGCCACATGTCCCCGAGGATAGGATTCCCACGACCCATGACCCCGTGTAGGATAAGCAGTAAAGAAAATGGATGGACAGCTAATAATAACAATTTTAGCATTGTTGTAGTGTGTTACTGATTATTATATTGTGACGTAGCTCCAAAAAAAGCCAAACGTCTCACAGCAAAACGTTAAGTAAAGACGATTTTGTGAATCGTGAAGATCTTCAGTCATCCAGGTGATGTTAACTGGACGTTGAGTCATATCAAGTGGACTTCTTTCTAGTTAGGTTAAAATGTTTCATTAATTATCTGAGAAGCTTCTTAGGTCTGAGGGAAATTGGTAGGATTCCATACACCCTAATGACCCCTCATGACACTATCTCCTTTCTCTGAGGTCGTGACATCCTAATGACTCTCTCTCTACACCTAACAATTCTAACCTATTCTTCTCTATTGTTCCCCTAACAAGCCTATCCAGGCTGTCCAGACTGAGACCCCGGAGGATACAAATTTGTGGAATCCTACCAACTTCTCTCAGACTGAAGAAGCTAGACAAACTGAACAAGAAAGAAGTCTAGTTGACATAACTCAACTTCCAGTCCAGTAAACTTGAGGGTATGGTGTTATAGGAAAATAAGTAAAACATGGTGGTGTGATGGTGTGAAACGGAGTTACTGTTATTTTTGTTCAACAGCATATCATGAGGTGTTTTATTCCTCTTATACTACAGCAACTTCCCAAAGTTTACATTTATTAATATATTTATGGACATTTATGGCATGTTTTTAGTTACATTCATGGAACAAGTTGTTTCCTATTATCACTTATGCTATAACAGCTATGATAACGTACAAGTTATCAGTGAGTTTGGTGTGGAGGAACTTTACTGGCCTGCACCTCAACCTGACAGAACACCTTTGGGATGAATTAAGGTGAAGACTGTGAGCCAGCCCAAAACTGGGACATCCGCCTTCACATGCACATGACTGTAATATGGTGTTGTCCCACCCTTTGCAGCTATAACAGCTTCAACTTCTCTGGGATCCACAAGGTTTAGGATTGTGTTTATGGGAATTTTTGACCATTCCTCTAGAAGTGCATTTGTGAGGTCAGACACTGATGCTGGACGAGAATGTCTGGCTCACAGTCTTCACTCTAATTCATCCCAAAGGTTTCCTATTAGGTTGAGGTCAGGACTCAGTGAAGTTCCTCCACACCAAACTCTCTCATCCATGTCTTTATGGACCTTGCTTTGTCCACTGGTGTGCAGTCATGTTGGAACAGGAAGGGGTCATCCCCAAACTGTTCCCACAAAGTTGGCAGCATGAAATTGTCCAAAATGTCTTGGTATGCTGAAGCACTAAGAGGTCCTTTCACTGGAACTAAGGGGTCAAGCCCAGCCGCTGAAAAATCACCTGAATTCAATGATTTGGAGGGGTGTCCCAAAACCTTTGGCAATATAGTGTATTAGAACAAACACATTCATATAAACTTTGCATCTGAAACTACTCTCCAAAACACTGTTACAGAAAATTAATCCGTGCTTTCCGACCAATGATATTTGAGAAGTTAAACAGTGTCGTGGTGTAATGGTGAATATTGAACTTCTGCTGTGTTTTATTCACTCCACATTTGTTAATTTGTGCCCAGTTCCATTACTGGATTTTGAATAATAAAAGAAGACATCAGTAAATCTGTCTTATTTTGCAGAATGACTGAATACAGTGAACAGTGTCTGTTCTTCATCCCTGTACCGGACCTGAAGAAACTCTACAGTGTTTTTCTGTCATTTCACAATTTCTCATCTCAAGCAGACGAAGGGGAGCTGAGGAACAGACAGGTGAAGACCTGCAGGTGAGAGCTGTTATTACTAATTTAACAACAAACACAATTCCACTCCAGACACTCATCAATCAGTAATTATAAAGGGCAGAAATATGATCTTATTTACCCAGCCTGAGGGCTTTATTTCGTTACAACGTACAACCGTGTAGAGTTGTGGATGACTAACGTTCATTTGGATATCAAGTATCACAGGGCTTGATATCAAAACAATACTGTAAAGAAAAAATAATAATAATAAAAACTACATTCCTCATGCTGTTTAAAACATTCATTCGACTTCAGTGAGCGCTTTATCCTGGAAAACTAGTTTGTGAGGTGGGAATACACCAGTCCATCACAGGGTAGGGCTTCATGTGCACACACACACTCAAACACGTTCATACACTCTTTTTACAACCAAGGGGCAATTTAACAATTTAGACAAAAGGTCAGGCTATTGGCATTGACATATTCATCGACAGAGAACTGAAAGCACTTTTGTACGTCGCTCTGGATAAGGGCATCTGCCAAATGCCGTAAATGTAAGTGCAGGAGGGAGAAAACTAAGAGTAATCTGAGCTCACGATCAAACCTTGTAGCAAGGCTTCCTACTATATAAAATAAAGTGATTTTTTGGAATGCAGGTTCATATTTGTCTATTGATTATATTTATAAAATAATTATACAAGATTTTATACCAAATTATTTTCCACTAGTTTGCCTTAAACGGGTTTGGTTTATCATTTTATGACTACTACGATTAAGGTTAAGGGCACATAAAAATAGTCCGTGTTTGATAAATAATTAGTTTATAAATTAAGTGATAAATAATATAACTTTAATATAGTATCTGGCTTATTTCAACAAAAACATTAAAACTAGTACAAATAAGTATTGAACATTTTTTGGCACATTATAGTAGTAAAAAAGTTTAGATTTACTTGGAAACAGGTTTATTGAAATTTAGACGTTTAATATAATTGAATCTAAACCTACACGCATTTATTATTTAATAAACTGTTATTGTTGACATCATGTTTTTTCTTGTTGCTTTATGGAAACACTGCTGCAATGTCTTTATTTTTCAGAGAGGTTTTACGCTTGCATTCAGATGTTATTGCGTCCCCAGTGTTGGGCCGTTACGGTGGGATCAGGGTTATAATGGCTGTAAGTATAGCGCACGTTTTGTGACTACACTCACCACACGCGTTATTATGTTAATCCTAACCCAACAGGAAATATCTGTGCTTGACAGCTGTTCTGTTCAGTTCTACTTTACAACTTTAGTGCCACGTTGATAATGATCTTCCTTGCTGTGGTATGCCTGTATATGTGTTTGTTTCTATCACGGAAGCCTGCCCGTTTGCACGAGAACCTGTCGATACACCTGTGCGTGAGAGTGCGTGTAAGTGATCATGTGCGTGTGAGCATGTGCGTGCCTTAGAGTCCGTGCTCAGGCACGCTCCGTGAGAAGCCAAATAACTGGTGCACATTCCAGACATTCTGTCAACTCTCTTCCTCTGCTGGATTAGGGCCAGCGTAAAGCAACAACACAGAACGGAAGTGTGAAACACCGCTAACGAGGTGCCCAACTAATAGCCCCGCTCGTTTAGATCAGGAAAGCGTGACAGGAGCAGCTTATTCATGCTGTGTATGAGTTATTAAAACGTAGACTGAGCCCGCAGTGCTCGTAAATAATTGACTATCCTGCACTCGTGCAATTATGTTTCGCAAACGTGAAGCCAACGGAGATTTAAACCACACACACACAGATTTGACTGAAAGATTACACTTACACAACGTAAGGGAATGTTGGTTCAAATCACATTGATTTTTCATACATTTGCATTGGTGAGGTGTTTTATAGAAATTGGCCAGAACATTTTAAACAGACACTCCACAGTAACCTTTCACTCAGTTTGTCTCTGTGAACTTTTGCTTAGATAACGTTTTTCCAGAAAGGCGTCATCCAGGCTTATGCACAGAGTCACGGTTTACAGGTCAGTCATTGTTGAAGTCAAATCAGGACATTTTGTATAGGTCAGCAGTAAATGTTATTGGCCATGTCGACTGTTTTAGTTTGCATTGCTGATGCAATTTGCTTAGAATAAATAACATGTATGATTTTGACTTTTTGACTACTCAGCCATAACATTAAAACCACCTGCTTAGTATTGTGCAGGCCCCCCTATGTGCTGCCAAAAATAGCCCTGACTTGTCAAGGCATGGACTTCATAAGTCCTCTGAAGGTGTGCTGTAGTCTCTGGCACGTTAGCAGCAGGTCCTTTGAGTTTTGCAAGTGATAAGGTGGGGCCTTCATTGATCTGACCTGTTTGTCCAGTACAACCCACAGTTAATTGAAATTTGGAGGCCAAGTCAACACCTTGAACTCTTTGTTTTGTTCCACAAACTATCCCTGAACTATTTTTGTAATGTGGCAAGGTGCATGAATGAGTCACAGCCATTAGGGAATACTGTTGCCCTTATGAGGTGTGCCTGATCTGCAGTAATTTTAAGGTAGTTGGTACGTCTTCTTGTAACATCGACATGGACCCAGAATTTTCCAGGAACCCATGCTCTCATTGCCATGGCCCAGGTTCAATTCTCAGGCAGGGAGATAACCCAGCCACTGAAGAGTTAACTCTCAGTGGCAGTCCCAAGCCCGGGTAAAACGGGAAGGTTGAGTCAGGAAGGGCATCCGGCTTAAAACCCATGCCAAACTGAAACATGTGGACCACTGTGGGGACGAAAGAACCACAACAATACAACTGAGCAGCAGTGACAGCTTGGTGGTGCACAGACTTGAATTCACAACCTTTCAATCAACAGTACAACATATTAACCACTGAGCTACCACTTCACCTACAGTACCATACAGTACATTAGCACTTCCACTACCGCTACAGTAGCTCCTCTATGGGATCGGTGCTAGCCTTCAATCCCTACACGCATCAGTGATGATTCTGTCACTGGTTCGCTGGTTGTCCTTTCTTGGTCCACTGTGGTTAGATCCTAACCACTGCATACCATGAAAACCCCACAAGACGTGCTGTTCCGGAGAAGCTCTGACTCAGTCATCTAGTCGACACGATTTGGCCCTTGTTACAGTTTTTCAGATCCTTACACGTTGTTCCTGCTTTCAACACATCAACTTCATGAACTGATTAAGATAATCAGTGTTACTCACTTCACATGCCTGTGGTTTTAATGTTATGGCTATAGTATTTTAAGTAACTTATAAGATCATCCTATTAGCCTATTTTAAAAGCTTGAATTGTTTGTTACACATGACTTGTCCGTCTTATTACCATAATAATTAATGTACAGCCTAATCAGTTATAATTATATTTATATAGTTACCCTTTAAAATGATGCACAGGTTTTAATTGTCCAATTGTTACACCCCTAGTTTCAAGTCAGACATTTCACAGTTTTCTTTCGATTATGGTTGTTCTCATTCTGAGTTCAGATAGGTTCCCCTGAGAGAGTTCTGCCTAGCATCCTGCAGCTGTGTCTGTCTTACTCCCTCACGGCTCGACTGGCCCCGAACTGGAACAGAGCAGGACGGTATTTAATCGCAGGTACAACACAGGACAATTTAGGGTAAAAGAAAAGTGCGGTGAACAAATGCAGCTAATATCTTTTAAGTTCTCTTTCGAAATAATACTGGCGCTTGACTTCGCTCTCAATGGGCAACCTTCCAAACATCACTGTTTACGTAACATTTATACACCGCCTATCGCCTAGTCTGTGATATCTGGGAGTACAGAGGATTAATGAGCACATTAGACAGAGCTAACTATAACTATAAGGAGTAATTCTCTATTTATAACACACATCATACAACAGTATTCTGTCTTATAGGATGGTACCTCTAGAGATTAAAGGTCACTGCTGGTACGCTGCTCTGTAGTTATGCTGCTAAAGTTTAATCTACTCTAAATTCACATTGAACTTGGGCCTTCTTATCTGACGAATGCTGTCGGCAATGGATTGGTCTTTGCAAAACCCCGACCCTCGTTTGTGAAAGCCAGGCATTTCGTTGGAGAAGTGTTCTCTCTCTCCACTGTTGCATGTGTTATTTTTCAAGGTTTATTACAGTTAATAGTACTGAAAACAGTTACTTCCACTTTGAAGAAACTGCTTCTTTTCATTGAATATATACTGAATTGTTTTTATTTAATCTGTTCTCCTGTATTTGTTTAATAAATGCAAAATTGTTGCCGGAAATACATCTAGATAAACACGGACACTGATCTTGATGATCATGACACACACAGTGTAAACTAAAGGAATATTGAGTGTAATTTGTTTATGTTGTTTTATAGCTTGTTTGATATAGACAAGATACAACAGACTGTCATTATGGATTGTGTCTCACTGGGACAGAGTTGTGTTTGGTGATAAAATGTGGCCCCGTTTCCTTGTGTCCTTGTACTGGAGGTCATTCCATGCTGAAACTGCACGCTGGTGGCCTTGGTGTTGAAACTTTTAACTTCCCATGACTGTAATATCAGTTTTGTTGTATCTGTAAAACTCAGGGTTACTATCAGTGTTTGTCGGATTCATAAAATTCTCATGAATGATCATTTCATTAAAGTTCTTTTTTGCAATCTGTGTTCTGCAGGCAAGGACTTCCTGTCTGATGCTAGCAAGCGCATTGCTGTTGGTAGGTGTGAGTCTCTTAGCTTTCAAATACAAAACAGTACTCTGATTCGTATCTGCTGTTCGAAGCTCACTGCATGAAATCAGTAAAAAGTAGACAAATTCACTGTGCGCTTTATTAAGAACACCTGTGCAACTGCCCATTTAAGCAATTGTCTACACCGACCAGGCATAACATTATGCCTAATATTGTGTTGGTCTCCCATTTGCTGCCAAAACGGCCCTGACCCGTCATGCACTGTGTATTCTGACACCTTTCTATTAGAACCAGCATTAACTTCTTCAGCAGTTTGATTAACAGTAGCTCGTCTGTTGGATCGGATCACACGGGCCAGCCTTCACTCCCCACGTGCATCAATGAGCCTTGGCCGCCCATGACCCTGTCGCCGGTTCACCACTGTTCCTCCCTTGGACCACTTTTGATAGATACTGACCACTGCAGACCAGGAACACCCCACAAGAGCTGCAGTTTTGGAGATGCTCTGTCTAGCCATCACAATTTGGCCCTTGTCAAACTCACTCAAATCCTTACGCTTGCCCATTTGTCCTGCTTCTAACACATCAACTTTGAGGACAAAATGTTCACTAATATATCCCACCCACTAACAGGTTCCATGATGAGGAGATAATCAGTGTTATTCACGGCACCTGTCAGTGGTCATAATGTTATGCCTGATCACTGTAGGTCAATTGTGTGGACTTAATTTGGATCCACGTTATGGATCTAAACAAAGTATGCCATGATGTTGAAGTAAGGGGAAACTATGTAGTGTCCAATATTATTTATTTATGAATGAAAACATTGTTATGATTAGATAAGTATTCACCCCTAATGCTGTTGTTTTGTTTGGTGCAACGTCAAATTATTGAGAGTAGCAGCCAAGAGTGCAAGGGTAACTCTGAAGGAGCAGGAAATCTTCAAAGCTCGACTATACATGGGATACTTGGCAAAAGATTTTAACGAAAAAGACATTTTTGAAAATCAGCTATGTTTGGCTTTTTAGCAAAATGCATCTTCTAGACTGAGAAAACATGTTAGAGGAAAAACACTTCTTTGGTGTGATGATGGTAAGAGGCGCAAAGCTCTGGCTGAAACCCAGCAATGCTCGTCACCCATCACACTGTGAAGCATGCTGTGGGAATGCTTTTCATCAGTCTGGAATGAAATATCTGGTCAGGGTTGAGGGCAGGAGGGATACAGCCATATTCAGGGCTATCCTAAAAGAAAAACAGTTCCAGATCGCATGAGAGTTGAGACACGGTTCAGGTTTCACCTTCCAGTCAGGACAGCATATTGTCAGTTCTACATCCTAATGGTTCTGAAACCAAAAACCTGAATGTGTTCTAATGGTTCAGCCAAAGCCCAGACCTCAGTCCTGTGATTTGAAAATTGTTGTTTACCATCATTCTCTATTCAGTCTAATAGTGCTTAAGCAACTTTTTCCCAAGAAGAATTGGCAAAAATATCAGTATCTTGCTGCTGGAGATATATCCCAGAAGACTTGTAGCTGTACTTGCAGACAAATGTGCTTCTAACAAGTATCGAACCAGATGATTAATACTTCCAATTAACATGTCTGTCTAACTAAAAGCTTTCATATCACAGTATAAAGCGTGTTTTTTACCTTCAAATGTTAGACGTAAAAATCCCGATTTAAAGAGGGGTGAATGCTTATGCAAAGCAGTGTAATGTTTTTAACGACGATCCTGGATGGTTTTGTCGGCAGTCTTAGAGCTGAGCGTGAATGAGACCGAACTGTGTGTCAGCGTGGAGGCCAGCACTGTAAGACTTCCTCCTGTAATGGTAAGTTCATGTAAAAGTGAATCAGTGTCATTTTATGGTGAATTTGTGTGGATATTTCAGATTTGGTTCGGTACAAAAGATCTGGACATGGTAAGTTTACGTTTTATCAACATGCCAGATTTTCTTGTTGTGCAACTTTCACCATATTAACTCCCACGACTGTATTGTAATACATTGGACTTTTAAAGAGTAATGTTTCTATACACACACACACACGCACATCAATACATACTTACTTTCGCACAGATACAGCTATAATGCAAAAAGTAGCCACGATGCAGATACCCAGTCTATGAAATGATATCAGAAGCTTAACAAATGCCACAGAGCACAGAAACAATGAATACACTTAAATGTACGCTCATTGTCCACATTAATAGGAACACTGGGGCGTCTGTTTGTTCATGCAGTTATCTAAACAGCCGATCATGTGGGAGCTTTAGTTAACACATGAGACATCAGAACAGGACAAAAGGTTGTTCTCTGTGACTAACCATGGCATGAGTGTTGGTGGCAGATTCAGCTTTTCTGCTCATCATGGTTGAGAGTGAATATTCAAGTTACTATATCCTTCCTGGCAGCTCAAAAAACAATCTGGGCATTTTCCTCTTTCCTTTCTCTTATCAGCAAGGCGTTTCCACCTATTTTTAAACTCCATTCTATGAAAACTCTAGAGACTGTATTCTGTGAAAATCCCTGGAGATCAGCATTTTTTGAAAGGCTCAAAAACCAGCCCATCTGGAACCAACATCTACGACACGGTTAAAGTCACAGAGATCAAAATTTTCCCCCATTCTGATGCTGAATTATCTGATGCTCTGGAGATATCTGCATGCTTTTTTTGCATGGTGGTACTGAAACATGATGTTGTTGATTAGATAACTTCATGAATGAGCAAGTATACAGGTTTTCCTATTAAAACGGACATTGAGTGCTTATTTATGCCCACACCAGCTCACATAGGGAGAATATATTGGGGTATTTGTGTCCACATACTCTGAGATTAAATATTAAGTGGATGAAGCAATGATCCTGGACCACTGTGTCACAATAAAAGCTCTAAAACCGAACTGTGGTCTAAATCTTGGCATAGTTCACATCCTGTTTAACATAAAACAAAGCCCATAGCATTACATTTCCCCCATATCAGTGACATGTGGAGTAGGAGAAAGGAGTCCACTATAAATTCCCTTAACACTTTTGTCACATTTAAGCACATGACCTTTAATCGTAGTCTGATCATTCCTGCTTGAGGCAAACCACACGCAGCACACGTACACCTCTGTCACACATTACATCTGTATGAAAAGATTTTCCCTGCATTGTGTATATCAGGCTCCCTCCAGTGTTGGAGTCGTACACGCTGTGCTCACAGCTCCATCCCCCACACGTTTTAATATCACTAGGGCCAGGATTCTGTGTGCAGGTTTATGTATATAGCATTGAAATACAGAAATCTGTTATTTAGTGTTTGCATGATGTTTAGTTTTTTTCTCTTATTAGTTGTTTATTCACTAATCTTTCATTAGCTGAAAGACTTCGATGTTCCGGCTCTTGTGATCGAAAGATTTCTGAATAACAGAGAGACAGTCCTCCACACCAAAACACCAAATAACTGGTGCTACGTTCTCCCAAGGTAGCGTACTGAATGGTTTGTCTGTGAAATGTTTATGCATCATATGTATTATTATCTTAAGCTGGGTTTACTCTAAATACACCGATCAGGCATAACATTATGAGCACTGACAGGTGAAGTGAATAACACTGGTTATCTCCTCATCATGGCACCTGTTAGTAAATGGGATACATTAGGCAGCAAGTGAACATTTTGTCCTGTGATGTGTTAGAAGCAGGTCAAATGGGCAAGCATAAGGATTTGAGCGAGTTTGATGAAGGGCCAAATTGTGATGGCTGGATGACTGGATCAGAGCATCTCCAAAACTGCAGCTCTTGTGGGGTGTTTCCGGTCTGCAGTGGTCAGTATCCATCAAAAGTGGTCCAAGGAAGGAACAGTGGTGAACAGGGTCATGAGCAGCCAAGGCTCATTGATGCACATGGGGAGCGAAGGCTGGCCCGTGTGATCCGATCCAACAGACGAGCTACTGTTGCTCAAATTGCTGAAGAAGTTAATGCTGGTTCTGATAGAAAGGTGTCAGAATACACAGTGCGGGACCAACACAATATTAGGCAGGTGGTCATAATGTTGTGCCTGGTCGGTGTATATAAGGGTCAGTAGGAGGATGATGTAAAACTCACTGGACAGAAACAGATATGCTAGTGGTGCATATCTGAATGTAAATGAAACTTGCTAATGGTTTCTATTTATGCAACTTCATTTTCCATACAAGCTTGGATCCTGCTGGTTGCTGAAGAATTAGTATATAATGTAGTAATTTTTCTCTCCTTACAGAATCTTCATTATATAATCTGACATTATTGCAAAGTCAGTTATAGAATTTAGAAGAAGATTTTTTCCAGGAAAAATTGCACAGTGCAAAATCACAGCTTTATCTTTAGAAATTACTCGTCACACTGCAATAAAGCAAAACAAACAAAAAAATATCACAAATGAAGGTACAGAGTTTGGACTGTGTGTTTGTGTGTGTGTAATTAGCATGAAGAAAGGCCAGGTCATCAGCATCAGGCACAGACTGCCACCAGAGTGTCCTTTCCAGACTTATGCTGAGCTTGGGAATCACTGGAACAGCATGGTATACAGACACACACATCTAAACATGCACACATTTTAAACAAAAGGTTGAATTCCATATGGTTTTTAAATGGACAAATGATGAGAAACTTTGGTCACTATGGTCAGTGAGCATCTCTTGTGGACATACATACTGTACACATGCTGAAGCATGCATTATATTACTTTGATATACACACTGTTTCATACAAGTACTGGTGTCATTTTTGAGCACCTTTCTAATTGTGTTCCTGCCACATAGCTCTGGGGGTTACAAGGTGTTCATAGGATCACAGGTATGTATATATACACCGATCAGGCATAACATTATGAGCACTGACAGGTTACGTGAATAACACTGATGATCTCCTCATCATGGCACCTGTTAGTGGGTGGGATATATTAGGCAGCAAGTGAACATTTTGTCCTCAAAGTTGATGTGTTAGAAGCAGGAAAAATGGACAAGCATAAGGATTTGAGTGAGTTTGATGAAGGGCCAAATTGTGATGGCTAGACCACTGGATCAGAGCATCTCCAAAACTGCAGCTCTTGTGGGGTGTTCCCGGTCTGCAGTGGTCAGTATCTATCAAAAGTGGGCCAAGGAAGGAACAGTGGTGAACCGGTGACGGGGTCATGGGCGGCCAAGGCTCATTGATGCACATGGGGAGGGAAGACTGGCCCGTGTGATCCGATCCAACAGACAAGCTACTGTAACTAAAACTGGAATATAAAAATACAGTTTATATAAAATGTAAAACTAGAATATAAAAATATAATAAAAACAGTTTATATAAAATGTAAAACTAGAATATAAAAATATAATAAAAACAGTTTATATAAAATGTAAAACTGGAATATAAAAATACAATTTATATAAAATGTAAAACTAGAATATAAAAATATAAGAAATACAATTAAAATAAAAATGTAAAACTAGAATATAAAAATATAAGAAATACAATTAAAATAAAAATTTAAAACTAGAATATAAAAATATAAGAAATACACTCGAAGAAAAGAAGAATCTAAAATAAAAAGAATATAAAGTATAAAAAGAGTATCAGAATATAATGCAAAATATAGTACAGTATGAAATAGACTCTCAATTATACAATGTATAAAAATAGAATAAAAATAAACAACATAGATATGAATGGAATAAGCAGAAAGCAACTGATGAACTTATATTAACTATATGAACTGATATTTTACTATTTAGATTGTATTCATTCATAATCAACACAATATTAATAGTTATTATATAGTTATTAATTACATTTATTCCTACATTACATTTATTTTTGTTTATGTCTTAAGGGTGTTTCATCATTTTCATTTGAGTCGTTTGATTTTTTAGTATATGTGACATTTTTATTCAGGGAGAGTCTCAGCTGTTTCTGTACACACTTAACTGCTGCCAAGCTAACTGCCGTCTTGCTGAGCTAATTAGCCAGCATGTCAAAATTAAATGAATGAGCCAATTCTTATATTGTAAATCTGCAAACATGGATTTTTTTGTGAGTAAGAATGCTATTAATTATTTTAGCCATAGTAATAAGCCTCCACTGTGGTGTTAAACATTAGTTAGTACGTTATTATCCCATCATCTTAACATTAAATTAAACCAAAACATATTGTCTTTTTCTTTTTATTTATTTTTATTTATTTATTTATTTATTTATTTATTTATTTATTATTTTCTTTTTCTTTTTTTTCCTCCCTCAAATGTCAACAGAGTTCATAATACATTCATACTTGTGGTCTCTGCTCACCATGTGTTTCCCATTCGTTCTGTGTTTTCTAGCAGACTTTTATCACCTTCGACCTCACGTTTCTGAGTCTGCTGTCACACTGAGGATAGCTCGCTGAAACACGCTCTGCATGTTTTGAATCCTTTGTAGTTCCCTGTGTCTGCATGTTTGCTGTATACATGTGTGTGTGTGTGTGTGTGTGTGTGCTGAATGTTCACTTTGTAAGGAAGTCAGAATCTAAACTTTGATCACAAACAAACCCAACTGCCTGCTGGCTGGGCCTCTAACACATAAGATTTTGGCATGACTAGCCCATGAGATATGATACAAACACTCACCCTGTGCTGAATCTCTAACAGCTGCTTAATTCTGTACAGATATTTACAGTACATTTGAGGCATGTAATTGTAAATATTTAAATTAAACTTTATGTATATAAAAGGGTACTTGGACAAAGTACACAACTGGACCAAACCTCAATTTGGATAATTTCAGTGTTACTAAGTGCATTATCCCTATCATGGTCCCTGGAATACTTTGTGTGAGGTGGGAATGCACCATCGCAGACAAAGTTTCACGACTAGGGGCAATTTATCGCAGCCAATCCATTTAATGGCTTCTTTTGGGGGAGGTGGAAGGAAACCAGAGAACCCTGGAGAAAACACACACAGACGATGCTTTGACTTTCTCTTTTCAACACGTAATCAGTGCATAGGTTGATATGATCCGATCAGTATATTCATTATGTTGCAAGTTTTTCCTTTATTATCAGAAATTATTCTGTCTGTACCCTTTTATGGGGGCTATAATGGACTAAATATTTGATTACTACCTGCTTAAGCCTTCGCTACATATCCAGGACAAAGCTGGCCTTTAACTGGAGAAAAACATTTTTCTTGCATGGAAAAATATACATAAATTTTTGTTAGATGTTTGTTGTTCCTTGTTGTTGTACTTGCTTATTTGGAAACATGGTAACTTGTGCATCTCTCTCTCTCTCTCTCTCACTCTCTCTTTATTTATTTAGTACGGCTACTATCTGCCTCCACTGAAAGAGGATGAGGTGGTATACTGCAGCGTGTATTTTAAACCTCTTGGAGAGAAACTTTTCACGTATCCTTTATTTTCTTCATACGACCCAATCAAGTCATTTTATCATGTTTTACCTCCACAAATCATTCACACATCTTGTACATTTAAGCCACTTTGTCACATTCCAGCACATTTACATTGTCCAGCAAACTCATCACAAAGCAATTTGTGACCCTTGATGTGTAAGACAGGGTTCAATTATGAAACTCCTGTAGATTTAAAATATTATTCCGCATGTCATGTCTTTCTCCTGAGCGTGCAGGAGTTGCACCATTATGTTTTGAATTACTGTTCTCTACTCATTCATGCTGGCGCCAACATCTCTGGTGCAGTCTATGTGATTATGTAGTCAAAGTCTCGAGTTACTTCTCTAAACAATGGCTGAAAACAAAAGGCTGTAAGCATATCATTTATTTGCATTGCCTTACTGTACTTATTGTACTCTTATTCGGTGTCTGTCACTTGTGGTGCTGTTTGAGTTTGGCTTATGGTCCTTGACGGTTACGGTTCAGATATCCATTGTGTTGTATTCGCGTTCAGCCACTCCAGTGTTTTCCCAGAGTGAACCTGCAGGGGGCGCTCACAGCCTTTATTTCAGATGCCAGAAGCCTAATGGAGAATGTTTGTGGCTTTACAGCCCAAATGACCAGCAAACCCTGCTATTATACCACCAATCTGAGCAGACCTAGCTTACAGGTATGAAGGACTGAGTAATTACTGTTCTATAGGAAACATAATATTTCTAATCATTTACAATATACAATATTTATTGTACTGTATATAGATATACAGGATATTAGTTATTATTGACGGACAGTTCCACTGTTGTGGATGTGAAAATATGAGCTCAGCATGAGAATATTTGCATATTGTGCCTTGTAACGGATTCACAGAGAGCACAGACCAGTATGCAAATGTAAGACAGTTATTTACATATTATACACACACGGCATGGCAGATAGACATCACACAGTCCGGCTCATTTTTACAGACAGACATTCTGTGAGTCCCTTGAATAGGACTACTAAAATTATATTTATATTACTCATTGTTGAAAATGGTTGATGATGATAATGATGGGATATCAAAAAAGATGTAATGTTGTTATGAAATTTTCATGCTCAGATAAAATATTTTTCCCAGTCATTTCTTTTAGCCATGACTGTAGATAATAAGATTATCCAGTGAGTGCTAATCTGTTTAGTAAAAATAAATAAATAAATAAAAAAAGGCCAGCATACAGAACTGACATGCAGAACACTTCAGCCAGCACTCAGTAATTATTTGTGAAGGCAGCTTTCAGTAAGAACAGTCCCACATTCACACCAGCTAAATAAGCTCCTGCAAGAGAAATCCATAACGACATCTTGGCTTGCTTTCGGGCGGATTAAATTTCTCTATTATTTACACTGCTGTAATATAAAGCTATACAGATTGCTCATCTTTACAAACTGCATGTTTGTGCCAGACCTTGGCAGGATTTCTGCTGGGCCATGTTTGAAATGATGAGATTGTGAAATCGAACTATGAGCATCGTGAGTGCTTTAATACTTCAGAGGTGTCTTTTCTGCCCTGCACCTGACCCCGTGTTGCAAGAATAATCACCGAACATCCCCAGCGTGCTCTTACATTTGGCAGAGTGGCTCACAGATGATAAATTACTGTTCAAATCTAGAGCATGCAAGTAGAGCGAAACCTCTCTCTTACACATAGGAGGTGTTTATATACAGCACACGGTGCTTTCTGCGGAAAGCCTCCATGGAGAGTTTCCTTTCCAGTCCTTTCCGAATAATGCAAGGTGACCATGTCAAAAATCGTTGGAATAGTCAGAGTTTCCAGACAGAACAATAACTGACCTAACATTAGGTCATTTCCTCTCCATTGGGTTCCAGTCCACAGATGGAGGGAGAAACTCGAGGCAAGCAGGCTTTATTTATGCTGGCCCTAACTCACTTTGGTGTTATTGGACTATGACAAATTAAGTGGAGCATGAAAGGAAAATCAATTTGCGTCCGTCTCTGAGAGTTAGTGCAGATGAGGAGAGACGACAGGACTGTGTTTCGGTTCTCCTGGGCACTCATGATTGATAATGACGTCTCCAGACCAAGCTTGATTAGATTATGACTCATCTAGATGAGACACGCATTAGGCCGTTGCACTAGCTGTTAAAACTCGGGCAAGCAGTCGGGTGTGTGAAGTGTTAAAACAGATGTGTTATGTATTGCGTGTTTTGACAAACCAAAAAGCTCTTAAAATATGGGTTATATCTCACGTAATAAGTATGCGCCTGTAATTTAAAGTGAATTTTATGTCCCTGTATATTTTACAGCCTCCTTTCTACCTTGATTTTCAGGACTCTGGGGCCTTGCCTGCTACCCTGACCTCCAAGAGCTCTAGCAGACTCGTGCTGACCCAGCTCCCTAATGTCTTCCCTCCAGAGAGGGTGCCTCTTCAACATTTAGAATCTTCTCCATGGCCCCTAAGTCAGCCTGTAGGTCATAGTAATATCAGACATCCCGCTACAACCAATGGACACGGGAATCCCAACCCCATTTTGCAGTCATCTCATCGTCATGGTGCTGAGACATGCCAGTTCCCGTCATCCTTCACCTCCCTCCCATCGTTCTCCTTTTCCTCATCTGTCTCTGCTAACCACGCTTTGCTTAGCAACACTCAACCTGCTACACAGAGACCCAAACTGGTGCCTATCTTCACAAACAAGTCACTGAGCTGTCATGTTAACATCGCAAAGATCCTGGCTGAGAAAAAAAACCAAGAAGTAACACAGTGTGCTCCTAGAGCAGCAGTTAACAGACGCTCCTGTTCTCCTTTATCTTCCTCATCATCACTTCCTAGAGTGTCTCTGCCATTTTTTAAGGACCGTAAAAGAGACCGCAACAACTGCACTACCGATCCAACACAGACGCCCTTTCAGACACAACCTGCACCTGTGATTGAGATTAAAAAAACACGGGTAAGAGTGGCACCAACTCTATGCTTCTTACATTCTCAGCACTCTCACATGTGCACATCATTATCCGAAGAGAAATTCATCATTTCTTTTCTAACAGCTTAGTGTCTCCTAAAGTTTTTCCATCACCACAAAATGTATTTTGCGAATTAAAAACTGACAGCTGTGATTTACTAAACAGGCTTACAAGGCTTTTTGGCTCATATAATAAGATGAAAGGGGCAGTCGGTTCTGTTCTGTACTTTGTCCCCATTGCATATGCATTCTTAAAGCCTAAAATACAATGTGGAGATTATTCCAATAAATCATTCAGTCCTGACAGCATTTACTGCTGATTAGCATTTATGTGCAACCATGTGATTACAATAGCAAGATGACTTAAAGAAATCTTGGGAAGAACTAGACTTGTGGCATGAGACTAGACAGTAAGGTTATAAATCATACGTTTTGTGCTCCCAATCATCAAAAGATCCAAAAGGGTGCATCCTCTGTCATCTCGTGACACTGCCTCCTGACTCAGGATGTGCAGCAGTTGATTGATGTGATGACTGACTTCAGAGGAAGAGTGCCTTCACACTACCTGGTTGGTAACTGTCGTATGGCAGGGGTGATCTAGCTAGAGAGTGGGAATTTAATTCAATTCAGTTTTATTTGTATAGCGCTTGTAACAATGGGCATTGTCTTTATAGGAATGGAAAAATTCAGAATAAAAATTACAAATTTCAATTTTTATTCAACCATAATGAGCGAACCAGAGGCGGGGGTGGCAAGGAAAAAATCCCTGGTATGATTTGAGGAAGAAACCTTGAGAGGAACCAGACTCAAATGGGAACCCATCTAAGTGACACCAGAGAGTGTGAATAAATAATTTCCTCTCTACAACTGAATATAGCCAGTGAAATTATGTAACCAGGAGCTTTGGAGCTACTTATAAATATAAGCATGAGTATAATATCTGAATTCATTGTAGATTTAACATAAATTCCTTTCTGCCAAAGCCGTCAGATGTTCAATGATAAAGACCTGAGTGCAGAACTAGGTCTGAGTGTAAAAGCACCATGTATCTCCAAATGGTACTATCAACAGCATTCCCATGCATCTCCAGGTGGTCACATTGATCAAATTAGGTAGAAAATGGTGGGACTCATATCCATAATACATACACCTTTATTGAATGTTAAGGTTCTCAGAATCTCAAAAGGCTTGTTGCTTAACGAATAAGAAAAAAACGATCCTGTGTTTCTCTAAAGCTTAGTCTGCTGTAGCAAAAACAAAGCTGTACAAATTGCTCATCTGTACAAACTCTGTGTGTGTTTGTGTTTTCATACAAATTTCTTGCATGGTCCCTGTGCACAGATTCGGTGTAGGTGTTTGTAGAACACAGATTATTTTGCGGTTTATCTTTCCACATATAGCCAAGCCTTAGACCAAATATTTGAGTATACAAGTCTTTGATGACAGCATCTAGGTCTTTCAGGGCTAAATGTTGTTCTTCATGTGGTTTTGTCTCAGGGAGAAGTATTTGAGTCTCTCCCGAAGAAAGTCAGAGTCATACAGGAAGTGGATGTGGTGAAGTATGCAAGAAGCAATCAGGTAATCAAGCACCTCTCATCTATATCTACATAATCACACACAGGAAGCAGTATGTTACTTATCTAAACAGCAAAGCTTTAAGCTAAGCTATGTAACACTTTGAACTGGCTGTATATCTAATACAGCAAGGGGAAAGGATTACTGAAGAACTTCTAAGTTTGCTTCTTGCTCTGTCACCGAAGAGCAAAACAATTATTTATTTTTATCATTTTGTTCCTTCTTCAATCTCCGTGAATTAACTCCCTCATTTGTAAGAGACGACGCAAGTGTGTAGAGGGAACTGATTTGATTTAGTGTCCATTAGTCTCTCAGACGTGGCGCTCATAAACCAAATGAATTGTCTGGCTACGTCTCTAAATGAAATCCATTACAAATCTGGCATGTGTTCATGACCTGGATTAGAAGCCATTAAGAGGAGTGACAAGCCAATGCATCATTTTGATGTCGGGGTGAAAAGAGGTGCTCACAGAGTGCAAGTGCACAGCAACAAACTATCCTTCCCACCTGTTACTCCCCTTCTTGCCATATTCCTGACATTAGACGCCTCGGATGCTTTTATAATTGATTAACAATTAACAGTTATACCGCCAATTGAATACTAATTCATCTTATAGTATGCCGTGTCTTGCTCTCAGTGACCACAACGCTTTGTGCTTTCTGCAGTTTATCATAAATCAGTGTTTGGTTATATAAAGCATTTTAGACCACAGCGCTTGTTGATATATGAAGCCGATTGTGGAGCGAGTTCGTTCAGCCTTTAATGTGCTCATTTTTATACGTTAACGTTTCCATAGTAACAACAGATTCATAAGCACTTGTATAGCAGGTGCCTCACATGACCTAAGGCTAATAATTAAAAACGAATTATTTCGTTAAAGCATTTAAGTACGGAAAATGTGTAATTGTTGATATGGTGGATGACGTTTTCTGTAAGTTGGTGTTTATTTAGCATTAATGGAAGGAGTCTCCAGTGGCAGAAATTGTTCCACAATAGTAAATGTAACTAAAAAAAACACTAAGTGACGTTCATTATTAAATGAAAAATTTATTTGAATTGTACTACTGTGGTACAGGAAGAAGGAAATACTTTGGGAAGTGTGTTATGGGAAAATAATTAACTTCAGAGTGCAACATTAACTCCATGTTGTTGATTGTTTTCCTGTAACAGCGTGACCTGAGGTGGTTTATGTCTTAAATGTCTAAGTCACAGAAAGATCGGTATGTTCCAAACTAGGAGGGTATTCATTTTCTCTCAGCTGGCAAAGATCAATGTGGCAACTCTCCAGGCCTGGCTGAAGGGTCAAGGGATCACTGTGCGTTCAAAGGACAAGAAGGAGGACCTAATGTCAAAGGTCATGCAGTGTTTGAGTGAACCATGAGGCAGGGAGTCGCCGTCCAGACAACTCCTGCAGGTTTAGAGTTCCTCGCTCAGGTAATCCACACCGGAGCAGAAGTCTAGTCTTTAGAGCTTTTCCCCTTATGGCACTCGCACTGAGGAGAGATTAACATGAGCTGCCCATGAGCCATGTTGTGCTTTAGCTTTAGCACAGTGTTACGTTAGGCTATGAGCAAATATAACTAGATGTTAAAGACTTAACCGTGTGCTAATTTAGGGATATTTCAATGTCGATGTTCTGTTTGAACTTGTTTATTTTGTTTACTTTATTGTACAGTTACGTATAAAACAGCAGTTTTGGACAGGTCGATATTGTACCATATTGTGTTATTAAAAATATAAATTCATATATGTTTCCCATTTCTGTGCTGTTTTCATCACTGGTTTCCTCCCTTTTTTTTATTTAATGATCGTCTTTAAATATGTACTTTTAATGAAATCTAATTTAACTTTGTAGTATCACTAAGATCCAGCCAGAAGTTTTATATCCAAAAGCACACAGAGAATTTCAGATGACTGCGGGTGCCGCGTGCCGCCACGCATCCGAAGCGTTTACTGCAAGCATGACAGAAAGCTCAGACGGCGGCTCATCTCGCGGCAGCTCTAACGAGCAGCGGAGGAGTGTGACTGAAATGGAAATTGGCACAAGTCACTTTGATGGCTAATGAAGTGCGCTTTCAGAAAGTCCAACGTCAGCTAGCCTTTCTAGCACTTCTCACTAACCAAGAGCTAATGACTGGTACAAATCTTTTTCAGAGAACTACATGGTGAATTGAGTTCCTGAAAAAAGATTACACTGGCTTTTCATGTAAATGTGGGGTTTTTCCTTGTCCTAGCTTTTAGGTATTTTCTACAGTTTTTTAGAATTCGAACCATTTTTTCTGTGTCCAAAATATTTTTTATAGTTTATGGCTCTGACAGTGAAGTCTGTTTATTTTTAATGTTTGAGATTAGCATGGTTATATATTTTTCATGGAAAACAGATTCAAAACAGTTTACATCCAGGGCACATGGGAGCTTTTTTTAATCCTTTATCATTTATCCTCAGCTACAGTATGTGAATTTTACCTGAGCGACCCTCTTTGACACGGCGTTGAAGGGCAAAATGTTTTTGTTCGTTATTTCAAGCTCTTCTGTCTCCTGTTTGAGTGATGGATCTTCAGAAACATCATTTAAACAGCATTCGCCACAGGGCTCATATAGACATTCCTCTATCTGAAGCATGCAGAATCATGCTCCAGCTTTTTCCTGTTCAGACCTCTGGGTAACTACTTACCTGAGTGCTGATCTAGCATTCATGACATTCACACTAATTCCTGATAATTGCTGTGTTTATCATGGAATTGTTACTTATGAATTAAAGGGTGATGAGATCAAAGTAGAGAGATGAATAGAGGTTGCTGCTGTCCTGACAAAACCCGGCAAAAACTAGCTTGCGGTTTTCTAAAAAAAGGAAAGGAAAGGAAAAATGCTTGTAAGGAAATTAATTAAGTGAAAATAATAATAATAATAATAATAGTAATAAAAAGGCAAACTTTATTTGCAGAATGTAGAGTAAGCTAAACATTTTTGAAACAAAGGAATTAATTGTAAAGAATTTTATTAACAAAATGTTCTACATTTCTAGGTTTTAAATAATAATGCCCTTCTTGAGCTTGATATACTAAAACTCATTATCCACTATATTGCCGAAAGGTTTTGGGACAACCCTCCAAATCATTGTGTTCAGGTGTGGTTTTTCAGAGGTTGGGCTCCAGTAAAAGGAACTCTTAATGTTTCAGCATACCAAGACATTTTGGAAAATTTCATGCTCCCAACTTTGTGGAACAGTTTGGGGATGACCCCTTCCTGTTCCAACATGACTGTACACCAGTGCACAAAGCAAGGCCCATAAAGACATGGTTGAGCGAGTTTGGTGAGGAACTTTGCCTGCCTACACAGTGTCCTAACTTCAGCCTGACAGAACACCTTTGGGATGAATTAGAGTGGAGACTGCAAGCCAGGCCTTCTCGTCCAACATCAGTGCCTGGGTCGGGAGCCAGACCTTCTCATCCAACATCAGTGCCTGACTTCACAAATGTGCTTCTAGAGGAATGGTCAAAAATTCCCATAAATACCTTTCTAAACTTTTTGGAAAGCATTCCCAGTAGAGTTGAAGCTGTTATAACTGCAAAGGGTGGGCCAACTCCATATTACATTCATGTGCATGTAAAGGCAGACGTCCCAAAACCTTTGGCAATATAGTTTATTTTAGTCTGAAGCCTTTGCACATGGGAGCAGTGAGTGCCATGCATGCTTCCCCTTTGGCTGCATCTTTACCCCACAGGGTGGTACTATAGGTTCTCGGTAGAACACTCACGGTGCTGTGATGTGGTACAGATTCTTCTGTACCGAGTGCATGACCGTGTCCAGCTGCTTGGCCGAAGGGAAAAGGGTCTCTGAGTTTAATGTTTGTTAATGTGTTCAGTACCAAAGAGGCCAGCTTTAACAAGGAGCCGGTGACAGCTGGCTCAATTTATCCTTCTCTGTGAGATCTAGTTAACTCTTTCATTACTAGCTGTAACGATTCACTTTTTTTCAAAATGAACAATTTTACTATCTGTGAAATTATAATAATTTGAACAAATAGATTTAGATTTATAGTTTTTAGACTACATTTGGATTTATAGTTTTTTTTTTTTACTAATGAAAAGCTTGAAAGTCTTGATTGATAACATTTCTCATGTATAACTGTTCCTCTCTGAAACTGGCTCATGACTAGGTTTCCCACCAGTTTTGGTATTTAAGCAATGTCTTTCACCTCACCCATTGTCTAGCTTTTGTCTTTCATTACTGTTATGTCCCCTCGCCCATGTAGGTCTTTCTGCCTCACAATTCTAGTTCATGTCTATTCTTGTCAAAGTTTACAGTTTCTGTATTATTCGTGTTTTATTAAAACACTAAATCTTCACTTGCGTCTGCCTCCTCGACAAACCCCTGACAACTTAATAATTAATATGAACAAGCAAAATTGTCTTCCAGTACAACGAGACATTTTTAAGCTTACTATAGAGAAATAGTCTAGAAATAGTAACAGGCTTAGTCGTATTATATTTTTATATTTGATAGACGTCTCATTATATATTTTTCTTGCCATGAAGGCACCATGAACTCTGCGCAATCCATTGGTTATTTAAAAATATTCCCTTTCCCCAAATAAGAGAGCTGATTCCATCATCTGGGCTCTGTTTGGCACAGTTTCTAAGGCTCAAGAGAGTCATAAAAGATATTATTTTATTGTAATATGCATTACAAATTACTTTCATGGCCATTACTTCATGCTGTTTATTCAGTTATTCTTCATGCCATATATTTGTAAAGCTTTATTCAGCCTGTCTGGAAATGTGCTATGGCCCAAAAGTAGTATTGTAAAAGTACATTGTATAACTGTAACATGTGTGAATTGGTTGTGGTTTGGAAAGTCATGCAGGGAACGGGACAATAGAGAGGTTGTATTCAGACAGCACTGGAGCGGAAAGAGTAGGTGGATATGGGGCGACTGCATAAAAGAGTCAAGTGTATTGAAATGGGACTCTAAAGCGTTCATTCAGGCGGTGTCAAGACTTAGCCTTTGGCATCGTAAACCGTAGCTTTAAACTAATCTCAAGAAAACAGCTTGAAGAGTTGGGAAATGTTGTTCTAGCTCAACCCATCTGTTCTGGTTTGTAGTGGGTGGATAGTTTAATAAAACCTCCTCAGGCCTCAGCTGAGGAAGAGCTGAATATCGGATTAACAAATTCATAAACAACATCCTGCTGTCCCTGTAATGTTCTTTATCTGTGAAATTTCCACAGAACGATACGCCCAGATACAACACACTTAGATAAACAGGGTTTATTTTTCTTATTGCTTCCCGAGCCAGAATGACGAGCAAATGCAAAATATGAAATTTGTTATGAATTCCTGCTTTCAGGGAGTCTGTATGGTTTCTGCTGGAGACATCTGCTCACTATCACCGTGTCTGCTTTCCATTTTCACCCGAGATCGCCGATAGCTGCTGCCTGATTTTTTTTTTTTTTCAAGCTAAATGTGAAGTAGAGCAGAGGAATTGGTGCAGAGGAAGAGCCGGCCATGCTATCCATTAAGTACACTTCATCCTGCCTTATGAAGTATCATGCATGTTATGGCGATACTCCCTGGTGGATTGCACAGGGAATGGATTTCTGGCGGTCAGTGCCAAGCGTAAAATTGGTCCATTGTGTTTTTGAACTCGGTGAACTATGGCCTATATGTAAGAATGGCCTCTGTTCAGAGTGCCTTGAGAAAAAGGAAATGTTATCTGGATAATTTCACCCTTTTTCTGGATAATCTTTTACCTTAAAATGGCGAAGCATTAGGTTATTACATTTTTGTATTAAATTGGCTATTACATTGGTTATTACTTTGGTTATTACATTGGTTGTTATATTTTTGTATGAAATTGGTTATTACATTGGTTATTACTTTCTTATGGTTATTGCACTTTTACACATAAGCTGTATATGGTTTACATATGATGTGGAGTTGATACAGGAATTCAGTGGTATAACTAAAGGGATGGATTTCGAGTTTAAACCCCCAGTGACATAATTTTCCATTCCGAATGGTTACTCGTGGATAATTAACATAACACTCACACAATGCAGCTGCTTATATGTGCCTCTTGCGTACTTCATTATAGCGCAATTACTCTACAAAAACAGAATGCTTTGCCAAACAGTTGTGCTGTAATGAGGTTTGTTAAAGGTCAACAGAGTCATCATATTTACTTTTTAACCGGCCAAAACCTCAAACGTGGAAAATGACCTTGTCCCTTAGTCCCTGATGTAATGACAATGGCTGGCAGCTGGTGAGAAAGAGGCTTGAATTAACCAGCATGCGTTTTTTTAGGTTTCTTTGTGAAACATTACATTCTGAGCTCAGAGATTTCCAGGTGATGGATGATAAAGGGTCACAGGTTTATTGCAGCAGGAGATCATAAAAATGGAGAAAACCCTTATCAGAATGTGAATTCTCCACTAATACTGACAGCTTATTTCAGACTTGATCTTATTTTATAATATTAGCAATATTTTTGCTGATGTTAGAGTAGGAATGATTAAAACAACAAATTTCTACCATCACCACTTCTATTCCTGGCTGGTTTAGTATCAATAGTTTAATAGTACAGATCAAGTGGTGACCTTATTTAGTGTATTTTCTTCTCCACATCCCCTGAAATTAATTCCTGGGCTTACACCGCTATTGCCAAAATAGCTTATATGGATATTTAGACCTCAGATCTGAGTAAAGTTCGCCAGAAAACTGATGTATGTCTCAGTACACATGATTCTGACCATAAACCCAAGAGCAGCACTTTTTTTAGACACATTATTGTGTAAAAGCAAAAAAATTCTGCTTTCAGCTACTCAATCTGTCATTATCATCATCATGACATAGCTAGTGTTTTTCTGAATAGACATCCATGTAGACAATTTTCTCTGTGCAATATCTTTCGAAGCTCTAAATAAGGTCCATAATCATATCTTCTGACAGTTCTTCCTTGTCATCATGTCCTTCTACATTATAATAACCCTTTACTTCTTGGAGATATGAAATTGTGTGAAGCACAAAAAACAGCCCTCAGATGGTTATCTGAGTGTGTGAGCTGCTTGATTGCAGGCAATTTCAGACAAAAAATAAGTACTTTTCCTGTTTTTTTATCACCCTTCAGTTTATAAACTGGTTTTAGAAGATTTCTGAAGATCTTTGCCTGAATAAACTTTTTTGTCCTATACAGAAATGGTCTCTAGTGAACCAATATCAATGTATTCATTGATGGAGACTATAAAAGAACTTCTGGAATTCGACTGCCAATGAAAATGAAAAATATTCTTGTCGTGTTTTTAATCTAAAATCATTTCAGAGTAAAAAAGGAAGCTTTTCTTCTATGGTAGCATCTAAAATTTTACACTGGGAATGAATCCTGACAAGAGATTATCGTTCTTATTCTGCCTGTGCTTGTCTTGCGTGGTGCTGCTGCTCTGTGGATGGAGGTCACTGCTGTCTGGACATTTAGCCCTTTATAGGAATTTGTTTGCTTCGTCGTTGTCTGCGCTTGACACTTGAGCTGAGAATGTGGAGAAGGGAAAGACCGATTCTGGCACTCAGATGAGTTGATGAACTATTCTGAATTAATGGGCTTGATCCCAGCGAGCAGAGCCAGAAAAATTAGAAATATTTCCAGTTCTGATTTATGAAAATGCTGGCAGCTTCCTGTGAATACTAAAGCACTTGGCACTGACAAATGAGACTCATAGAGCCTGTCTTTGTTCGTGTGTAATCCTGAGAAATATTAATGGAAATATCCTTGTAAGCCTTTGATTGTTATTACAAAGAAAGCCCTGTCTTCATTTCCAATGTGAGGGATTAGGAGAAATCCTTTAAATGGGTAATGCTTGTGCCATGATTGCCCAGGTGACAAGACCTGCAGGGACAGGTATGACAGATAAGATAATCCCACCTGGCAGGGCCTAGAGCACCTGACACACCTGGACAAAACAGGACACTCCTATATGCTCTCTGAAGCATTCTCATGTCTCAGCCTGATAATCCGCATCACCAACATGTGGTTTGGTTCATGTTTAATTAGAAATATGGCACAAGGGTTTGGTTCGGCCCATTAATTTGATTGGGCGTATCAAGAGTGCTTTGTTTAATATAACCAAAATTGGATGTTTTATCACTCTGACCATCTGTATCATCTACACCATGTACATTTCTTCCAATTCTAGTGACACTTCCACTGAAACCGTTACAGCAATAGAGTTAGCGCCTTGAACAGCAACCACAGCGATGAGTTTTTCATTTTTCTGAAAGCTTATCAGATGAAGCTGAGAAGCATCTTTAACCAGAGCGTACAAATCACCGTGAATGAGTGCGGTTTCCTCAGGTTATACTTTATTTCCATTCACGGAGCAAAAATAACACGATATATTATTTATTTATAAAACTGTTGTTTAAAAGCAATATCACACAACCCAGACCGATCAGTCTGAATAATATGTGTTTTCATACAGCATTATTATTATTCTAAGGTTGCCTAGTTTGCCCTGTTTTGATATTTTGACCGTTGCCTGTTATTTCAGCCTAATGTGGCTCCTCCTGATTCGTCTGTTGGATATATGAGCCTGAAATGCCAGAATAAATCAAACCAATACTAGTAAGCTTCGGTTCCCGTGCCTGCACCATCCGGCCGAATGCTGATTAAAGACATGCAGTTTCTTAAATGTGGAACATATATACAGCCTCTTCCTCTTTACCGCAAAAACTTTCACTTAAGCTTGTGTTTCTGCCAAGTCACATTTCATCAGGATAGCTCACTAAGAGCTGGTGTTTCATTTCTTACCAGACTCTTAAAGCTTGAAGCATCGACTTTCTTTTTCTTTTTATTCACAGAGTTCAGAATCCCTCACATCGAGCTACTTCTTCGTATAGTTAACATCCAAAGCATTTCCAATGGCTCTAAATACAGTACGTTTTAGTCACTTTAAAGTGCTTTGACATACAGGATATACAATTGGAAATGTGCTGAATGTGCATCAGGTCTCAGTTTTCTAAAGAGAAAAAGTGTCCTCACTGATATATTTTTCTGAATACCTGCTATAGAAACTTTTATAGTTGCTTTGACAATAAAGAAAAATGAAAGCATGGTGTAGGAAATGAAGCAAGAATATGAGTTGGCAACTGTACAACCCTTTTTTTCAGGCTGATTTTTCCCAAGCCAAAAGCTAGGCTTTGTTGTCTGACATTTTCTATATGCCTCCTCAGTGATCTTCACCAGTTGCTCTGCTTTCGCTGGCTAAAGCATCTCTTTCAGCAAGCCAGCACATTCTTTATTGTGTTTCTCAGATCTTTTATTGGTGTCGACAGTCTCCAATGGCATCACCCTGAGAAGAGAAAGTGGGAAAATCTCCATATCTCTAAGCAGGCCATCTCGGGTGATAGCTGAGAATCGATCAAAGGCACTGGCTAGTTGAGAATTGATGTCCGGTGTCCACGCGGCGAAACTCCCTACTGATTTCCCTCTCTCGATCGCTCTAATTAGTGCAATGTTTCATTTGCTCTGTGAGTGTAAAAAAGCCCTCTTTGTTTTGTTGCTAACTCAAGAGATTTAAACATTAAATAAATTTTAGTATGATTTAGTATTTCTGGTTGTAATACTGTCGTGGTTTATGTTTGCTACATTTCTGTCCCATCCCTATGATGGCCAAGAAGAGCAAAACAAAATAACAAATCCAGAAACACAAGGACAATTCAGACGTAGTGTAAAAAGTAGGTATAGTTTGCGAATGGAATTCTTACCGCTGATCGGACGCGACATTGTGGAAATTGTGTATCAAACTTTATTTCTTTTACATGTGTGGTGTTCACTTTAAACCATTTTTTTTTAGTGAATGATTGTGTAACTTTCAGTCTTTTAAAGAAAATGACAAACATATATATTTCTGTTTATAAGAAAATGGAATTCATTCAGCGCTACTTTGAGGAATGCCGTGATTTTAGGATATACTAATAGCGTATCATGGCATAAAGATTAGCTTGCCATCTCTAAAAACACACCTAAATGTTTCGAAGACCAAACTATTCCAGAATTAAAGGATGTGAGGAATGCTATTAGAGCAAAGCAGCATTCATACTATATACATCAACAATCAACTTTCTACTGCCACAGCCAGCTGGAATTCCTGTATATCTTGAGTGGCAGATGTCTCGTCCAATCAGCTGTAAGAATTCCATTCGCAAACTTGGCAAACAAAATTGGTTATTTTGTTTTCAGATCTGTCATATTGTTTTGCGCTTCTCAGCCACCATACATCTCAGAGTATCAACATCAATTTTATAGCAACCGAGGCACTATCCAACCAAGCCATTAATAAATACAGATTTTCTTGCAATTACCTGCATTCCTTTTACCCCAAAGTAAGGTTCGTTACGCTCGGTTAGGATGGTGGCAGGCAGCCAGACAGAGTATTTAAAAAGTCAGCCATCTCTACAGCAATTTCTCAGGAATTTCTCTGCCAAAGTGGTGTTTAGACCAGGCGATGAAAGTCCCAGATTTGTCTCTAGTGACAAACCACAGCACCCAGTCTCTACTCTCAATGCATCCATAAGGTTTATGAGTTGTACTTATAGTGATCAGTTTATCTTTAACACATTATCCAGCCATCATGGTGTTTCATTCAGAAAAACACACCCTTGAATTTGTTACATCCTGCTATTGATTATAATCGGAGTACATTGTATTAACCTTGGCTCATATACACTATGGTGCTTGTTCTGTTGCGGTAGTGTAATTTGCACTGCACCCCACAAAGACAGCTGCTCCGGCAGACTTTCCCATGAAAGGTCAAGGGAAATGGTGGAGAACATGAGCTAATTTGATGCTGAAACTAGTGATTTAACTTGCATGCCCTAACCACCCAGGAATGCACAATTTCTCATCAATTTCGCATGATCAGTCTAGCATAACAAATGGCAAAAGCTGACGATTAGCCATTAAGATTCAAGATACACATTTCAGCATTCTAGATGTAATGAGGAATGCAGAACAAAGAGATTTTCTGACTTGGAAATAAATCTTCTATTTGATAAGCTTTATAGATATAATTACGCAGATGAATTGATTCTGGCAAGTCTTTGATTAGTTGGCTTTACATCAGATTAAAGACGAGGGGAAAAATGAACTGATGGAAGCGGTGCGGTACGTCTCTCACCTCTCGCTTTTTTATACATCGAGAGCTTGATAGGTTCAGAATCCGACAGCAGATTTATTTTTGCTCTTAAATGCCTCCTGAAGTGAATTTTATGTGAACAATTTGTTTCAGCCTCAGGCGATTTTTCTCCTTCTCTAGTTGCCTCACTTGTTACTCTTAGTTTTTGGCACGGAGGTGGGCCTTTTTTCTTGAAAAAGGAATAGATATTTTTCCTTTTAAGGGGGTTGAATGGCACTTCAATGGAAAAATGGTATTGTGTGGGATTTTTTCATTGGTTGGACACTCCCAAAGGAATCAGATGTTATTTCCTGATACGATATCTACTTATACAACAGTTAGTTCAGGTTCACTAATCTGATCGATGAAGCATTGTCCCAAGAGCGCTTATATTTAATACAACCACACTGGGATGTTTTACTGTGTGTACCGATACTCACCACATGTAGTTAAACTTCCTAGTTCGAAATCGTTACTACAGTAGAGTTAGCGACATGATTAGCAGACAAAACAAACGATGCCCTTTTCATGAATATAACTTTTAATAAGACCTCTGAAAGCTCATCAGATGAAGATGAACCAGAAGAAGAGAAGCCGCCTTCACTGAAATCACCTTTAACAGGAGTAAACAAATCACTGTGAGCTTGATAGACTGCGAGACGACGTGATACAAAGGCTCCTTCGGGATCTATTTACAGCGGCAGAGTAAAAATAAACGTGTTCTTTAATATCGTTGAATATACATTACTAATGGTGAATTAGTGTGTGTGTTTTTTTGTGCGATATCATGTGACATGAACATGGTAACCCTAGCTGAGATGTTGAATAGGTGCCAAATACTGTAAACGTAAATAATTCATTAATTAATAATAAAAATGCATTTATTATTTATAAACAATTGAATACATAATTTAATAATTTATTATTTATCATATTCACAATAAATAATTCTTCAGCCACATAATGTAGTGTCTTAACAGTAAGCTTTGTTTGCTAAGCAACGTAAGGGATAAAGATTAGTTTATTCCATGGACAGACCAGCAGCCTAAGTGTAATAGTTTACTGGTTTAACTTAAACCAGTTATGTTAATACAGAATTCGGATATATCCAGGATTTTAGCTCAGCCTATCAGCTTTTATAACCCAAGTTATAATAAAAAATCAATATAGACAAATCAGCTTCATTTGAGTAACTAGGTTTCTCTTTTCCTTAGGTATGTTTCATCATGAAATGTTCACTCAGTGCTGTCGTTTTAAAGTCTCAAACAAAAATTACAGTAATGAGTGATGTAGATTAATGAGGTAGATGAACTCTTTTGCCTTTTTTAATAGATTCATTCATATCCTCTGGGCAAAGCTCAGCGCAAGACCAGACAAATTTATCTTTCAGCACGAGCGCTCGTGTTATTCGTCTGATGAAACTCTTCAGTAGAACCAAAATATGAGTTGTTTGTTGCACCTCCATGTTTTTCCATTTTGACTCTGTCTCTAATTCGTTGCGTATGGGAAATAACGATGTTAATGTGAAAGTGAAGTAAACTGAGTCGAATCGATTGATGAACATCTAAAGGTTTAAATGTTGTTCCACTTCAGCTCAAGAAAACCCTAACGCTGCCATTCCTGTCATTTAACTCTTTGCATTCAAGTCCCGAGTCTAAAAGGAGCAGCCCTCATAATGTCCACCAGGTTTCTCAGTGTGTGTTAAGATCACGAACGTTCCTCTAAAGTCCAGTTCAAGGTGGATTCTCTTTACTCGACCATCCCAGCCTGGTGTACTTCAGCTTCTAAGATTTACAGCTGGTTTTTAGTGATATTCTGTGGGTTTTGGTGGAGAAGGACTACTGCAATTATGTGATCAGCTTACACACATCTGCTGGCAATTTGAAAGGCTTGGATTTGTGGTCCAGGACGAATCTTTGGACAAAGGCATCAGTGGAGCTGCTTCCAAAATATGAGCACTTGGAGCTTTTATTTATATTTTGACTCAAAAATGTTGAAGAGTCCATTGTTCTTTATTGACTTGTAAAATACCAGCTATTGTTTGAAGGATTGTGAGATTCGGGGAAATTGTTGAATCCCAAAGACTTTTATATGTTTTTATTGTTTTATTTGTGGTGAATTATGTAATTTTACTATTTTTTTTGTGGTGAAATGTGTTTTTACTCATTTCTTTTGTGGTGAACAATGTGGTCATTTTTCCTCAATTATGCATCTTTAGTCTATTTCTTTGTGCTGATCTATTCCCTTTTCCCTAAAAACAAACAATAAAAATAGCAGTGCTAAGTACTTGAAATATTTTATTGTTTGTTACTTGGTTCCTCACCAAGTTCTCTTGAATTTCACACTTTTGCTTTCCAGTTCCTGTTACATAAATGAACTGAGATACAGACTATATATGGAAACATTCAGTGTTCAGTGTAGAGATACAGTAAGAAACCCAGGGATATGAAAAATAAGGCAGTTCAGAAACATCTGAATATGTGTGAAAAGTGATCATCACGCTTGAAGACACTTGATTAGAAATATCTGATTAAGACAACTTTAAAAGGATAATATGGAGGTCCTGATTCTTTCTGGACACTCTGTACCTGAAGTCCGATCAAAACCATCTGCATCCGAGAGCACACCCATAAGTCACTAAGATAAAATTAGAGACAAATCTGCAAAGTTCACCTGCAGGTAACATATTACAAGGCCTCCGTCATGCCTTTTCTGCATCCTGCGCTGTAATACATCTTGTCTCCTTCTTCTTTCCTTGACCCGTGCTTGTGTTTAGTCTGTCCTTTCCGACCCTGGTCGAGCTGACAGCTGGAGACCGACTGGAACATGAGCTCCTTTGAGGAAGGATTTGTTCCTAAAAGACAAACGCTAAGATGAAGGAATCTACCAAATTCTTCCACTGCGCTGCGAGTGATGGGAAACAAATGTTGGTTTGATCCTGGAGTTTTTCTGCTAGGTGTTGATATGGAACCATTAAAGAGCAGACAGATGAAAGGCAGCTGTTGGCGTGTGATGCAAATTCACACGAGATGAAGGTGGTGGAATCTTATTTTATTGACGTTTGCAAATTTACAGATATGTTTTTTTTTCCTATACAAAAGTGTTATTTACAGTACATCCAGTATTTCATAAGATCTCTAAAAACGAACACTGCTATATTAGCATAGTTGTTTATATTTAAAACTGCACAGTGTGACTACAGTCGAAAGGTAAACCGGCTACACGACATAAACGATAAACTGGAGATGAGTTGAATCAGAATATTCGATCACCACTAAGCATCGTCTTCAAGTGACCGCTCAGAAATTGAGTGCCGTATGGATGCGCCGTTTTGCGCGTGCTTGCTTTCGGCTCAGACGATTAGCCGAGTCCTCCTGGACGAGCTGCGTGAGGAGGCCCTGAAGCCGCAACCTCATGTCCCGGGAGCGATCTGCGTCTTCTCCTCCTTCTGTCTCCGCGCAATCCTGCACCGCTTTCTGGAGCTCCACCTGAAGGGGGCGCCCCGCTTTATCCCCCAGCAGCGTGGGAGAGAACCACGAGCGGAAGATCTTCTCACAGATCACCTGTACAGAGGGAGAGAAAGAGAGAATAAGAGAGCTGACCATCAACGAGGCCAAACGGAAGGCTTCAAGGGGAAACAGCCATTATGTCTATGACCTCCTGGTTTTATTTCATCACAATCATGGGTCATATTCTTATTTCATGTGGCTTGAAGGGGACAGGAGCAAGAGATATGCTCATCTCCTTGACCTGGCATCCTGGATGACACAAAGCCGCTATTGTTCTGAGTGGCAGGAAGGACAATAGGATGGCAGAGGTCATCTGGTGGCGTGATAAGTGATCAGCGATGGAGAGATGGGCTCTGTCTGAGGCATGGAGGTGGACTTGGTTTCATTTGGCTCACTCGTCTGTTAGCTGCTCTCCTTAAAAGGGGGCTTGCATTGACAACAGGTGATGATTTTGATTTTTATCATGAAAAGATGAAAGCGAAGATGTGATAAAGCTTGGTTCAGTCATATTATTTCTTTAAAAAATAGTATATATTCTTAAATGTTTTTTTTACGCTCATGGCTGTAAATAAACAGCCAGTATAGAACCAAAGTCACTTTCTAAAATCTTTGTTTTTGTCTCGCTTTCAACAAGCATTTGAAAAAAGGATACCATAAAGGTTTCTTTTTTCAACACTCACTGATGTTTATAACGCATAATGATGGCGGGCTCCGGTCCGCCACTTTTCAGCGTTATCACAAACTTAACATTCCACACATTGTTCATGGTAATGCTTGAGCTTAAGGATTGTCTTTCCCCCCTTGACCATTAGTACAACAGCCTTTTTCTCTGAAGCTGATGTGCATTTCGGACGTATCAGAAAATATGAAATCCCTTGCTAACAAAGAAGTAAATACATAAGATAAATTTAATATAATATAATATTATATTCTATATTTTAAAGAAATACATGCACACAAAATTGCAATTTATTTATAAGACGTCAATGCATTACACTTACCTGAAGGTTGCTGTTTTTGCGTTTCGATCCGCATTTGTTTTTCTTTATGTTGCATTTGGAGATGCAGTCGAAGAAATTGCAGTCGTTGTCGTTGGTGCAGTTTTGCTCAAGAATGTCCTGCATTTTCGGCTCGAAAAAAGCCATGTCCACGTCTATAGCTGCCACCTGTAGAACACATTTAGGAAATTTAGGTTTGACTAAAATTCTGTTCGTCCATTTCTTTATTCATTCATTCATACATTTGCCAGGACTTTATCCTGGTTTATTTCATGGTAAATCCGGAGCCTATCCCTGTAGACACGCCATATTGGGTGCCGGCCCATCGCAGAATAAATGATGGACAAAACTTAATACTTAATAATATACAGTATAATAATATAAAACATATTGAAATAAGTTAAAACTAAATACAGCAGTGCTAAAGGAATATATATATATTTCTTTTAAGTGTGTAAAATGGCTCCATTCTGGCAACTATACTACACAGGACTGTTTATTTTATTACTGTGTAGAACTTAAGCTATTTAATAATTTTATCCCGTAACACATGTTCTGTTTAAACCTAACCTTCCAAGAACCTACAGATTTGGCAGCGCACGCTAGTATAAACATTAACACACACCGCTGACACAGTTCAGGTGAGGAGTGATGTTATGACCACCACAAGCTTAAGTTTTCCAAATTTCTCAGTCATGATTATATGACTGTATTAGCAAAACGTTAAATCTTTTTAAACACTTTTAAATATGATGCTATACAAATGTTTATACAAGTCAGTCTCCTGCAGCTAATTTGATTTCGGTGGATTTTTGTTTTTAATAATCTGACAGCTATACAGTACTGAAAGAAAGAGAGAAATTACTTAATTTCATTAAATCTTTTATAAGTTCATCACCAGGATTGTGTTGTTTTAACCAAGGTTTTAGCTATTAAGGGTCCTTACTTGCTCTTGTGTCCTAAGCCTTTAGAATAAACAGGATTAAGGTTGAAAATAAACGTCCCCATTACACTGAAATCCTGTTTGCTTTTTAAAAGACCTATTTGGCAGTCATGAGTGTAATTGTTGAGCGCTAAAATGAAACACATTTATCAACCTATCAAAAAATGTACAATTATTCTTCGTAAAGGGGCGGTAAATGCCAGACCGGACTGGCTTGCTAATCTTTTGCGAAGCATGTTGCAGTGTGTTTACTATAAATGAGTGTGCTCCCACTATTTTTTATTGTTGTAAATTAGAGTGATTTAGTAGATCCATTTGTCGAGACGGCAGCTGAGGCCGTGTGTGAATCTAAATTCCGTGACCTTCCCCTGTTTCTATAAGGTTTTTATTGTTTCCTCTGAGCAGCATGCTGGCCTTAGGCACAGCTTAATGACAGCTTTACCCAGCTTTCTAAACCGAGTCTCCTGTTATTTTAGCCGTTTTCCTGGAAGAAATTTCAAAGGAAATACTTACCGTCAAGTCCTGCCTGATGGCAAAGTTCTCAGGTTTGATATCACAAAGGTGCAAGTGATGAGAAAAGTCATTCTCAAAGTGGTCCACCATGTCCAAGAAGCTCAGGGCAACTCGAGGAACCATGTCCATCTCAGTTAGTGTCTGTCCTTCTCTACTTTTTGGGCTTTGAGAGAACTCCTCCAATGAGAAGATATTCTGGTCCCATGCGTGGCCAGCAGCAAGATATTCTACTGCGTAAAAATGGCCGCAGGAGCCCAGCACCTTGGCCACATGGTCCGTCAGGTCCTGCATCACACGGAGAAAGGCGTATTCCTCCTGTTGGAGCAGAGCCCAGAGCGAGGCCAGCTCAGCCCGTGAGTACAACTGGGACCTTTTTTTTAGTTTCTGGCCCCAAAGCCTTGGTAGCGTCAGGTTACTCCCAGCCTCCAGGCCCAACAAGTTCTTAATCTGCAAAGTTGCATAAAATACCACATCCAGGGGTGAAAGCTCCTCCTCCGCACCCACATCACCTGCTGTGTCCTGGTACTCCAACAGAGCCAAAGCCTCATAGGAGGAGAAATTCTCCAGTTTGGACTTGAGGACGACCGGCACTCCTCGCCAGCTGGCCGCCATGACCTTCTTCCCATTCTCATAGTAGAGGCAGCGCTTATATTCCACATGGCCGCCCACGCAAAGGTCTTCACACAGGTCACCTGTTAATGCACCTTGCTGGTATTCCTCACACTGCAACACAGAGCACAGCTCAGTTCACTCTTAAACCCAACAACTTACTGCTGTGAGGCTCTCAGAATGTTAGAATGCATTCATTATGAACACCAATATTGTTTCTAACACCAATGCTAAAGAAACCCAGCCCTACTTTGTATAGTGAACCGAGAATTTTTATCACAGATATGGACTATTTTAAAAGATGTTGTTTGCTGATGTTGTAATACGATAGTAATGTAGATCATGAAGTATGAATGGATTCATATTATATTACAATGCATTTTCATAAACAATTATAACCAGGTAACATACCTTGCATTGAAAGTGTTAGACCATGTAATGCTGATGCGTAACAATTAACAGAACATTTCATAGCGCTTTATTTAAAGGATACCGGCACTAGGCTCTCAGAACTCATACTTAAGCATCGCATGAATTATTTATATAGTAATATTGGAGGTTTATGTCAACACTCATAAAGGGACATTAGTGTTTTTATGTTGTTTTGTGACTTTGTATTATAACAGAGAAGCTTATATAACACTTTAGCTTATATAACCCTTTTTTTGTCTTTACTAAGTACAGATCCCTGTGTTTAAGGATTACAGTTTGAATCTCCACTATGTGACTAAACACGCAGAGGAACACAAGAACTTAACTGATGCCGAGCAGCCACAGCGCGTTCAGTGAAAGGGACGGCAGCAGGAGGGATATGTTCACGCAGGTAAGTGTATGCGTGGCAGGTTTTACAACAAATGGTCGTCCAAATCTGACGGGAAAAATGTCGGATTTCTGGAGCGGATGGAGGATAAAGTGATTGAAATGAACCCTGAACAGAAACTTTTTGCATTTATACAATTCTACATTTTACTGTCGCATATCCACATCATTCAAACAGACTTTAGTGCACTTGTTCGAGCCCAAGACAGACTGGACTTTACTAACTAAACAAGAAAAAAGAATTGAAAAACATCACTAATTATTATTATTATTATTATTATTATTATCATTAATTGCAGGTCTTTAACACACTTTAAAACAGACATTTTCAGTACTGTTTTAGTGAACTTTAAAAGCATGTTACGTTAAAAATAAAATTAAAGAGTGATATAATTATTGACGTTTTTACTATTTTTTATTGGTCTATTTGACCTACTCAGCATTGTTATAGCCTTATTGTAACATGTAGTCTAATCAGTAGCAGCTAATCAAAACCATATAATTTACTTTTTTAACTTTTTTTATATATAAAACAAAAATAAATACGTTCAGCCTATTGGTTCAGCCCTCAACAACAGTCCCAGTTTCTCATCTGGCTTCTTAAGAACAATTAATAACCCACCCTTGGATAAATATTGAATTGTTCTTTAACCGAAGTGAAAGCACCATTCCATACAAGTTCCCTTGGCCAAATGAATATAAATGAAGTCAATACAGCATGCCTGAAACTGTGCTGCTAGTACGAACAAGCAAAAAAAAAAAATCACAATAACAATTTTGAGTAGTCTAATAATAATAATAATAATAAAATTCTTCTTCGTCTTTTAAAAACAAAGCCATATACTACATAAAAAAATCCCTCTTAAGTCACCACTCAGGTTTTGACAAAAGCCTTTCATAAATCATTCACCATTCATTCATCATCTGTAAGCACCTTAACCCTGGCCAGCTTCACACTGGATCCGGAGCCTATCCTGGGAATACTGGCCAAAAGACGGGAATACACAGTGGATAGGAAATGTGCTCACACATTCACGTCTAGAGGCAATTTATCTTAGACCATCAACCTACTGATGCGGTTTGGAGTGTAGAAGGAAACCTACATGGACACTACACGGACATGTTAAACTGCATCCAGACAGTAACCCCAGCTCAGGATTGACCCCGGGGACACAGGAATCTTTAGGAAAATGGTGCAGAAGCCTAAAAGTTAACAAAAATACTATATATACTATATAATATGTATTTTTTAAAGATTTTGTGGAAAGCCGCTACCACCTCAAGTGAGATTTTCCTATAACTGAGCAGTTTTCCAACGATTAACAGTTTAGTTTATTAATATATACCACATCACGTATTTTAACAGTTTATACTTAGATTTAATGATGTGAAACATGTAAGAGACAAGTTCCTGTATGCACTTGTTTACAGCTGCGATAAACAGTCATCATTCTCTCTCCCCCATCTCTCTGTCTCTCTCTCTCTCTCTCTCTTTCTGAGTTTTTCATTTTACAGAGAAACCAGAAAGAATAAAGCTGGGAAACTTTCTTCAAAGTGCTTACAACAGAGACCCCTTCCATAAATGTTAAATAAATGTCTCCTAATGAAAACATTAACAACGATTAACTTTCATTAAGCTTCATTAATCGACCCTTTTTTTAATCTCTCCCTTATTAGATTATGCTTCGTACAAGTCCACGTGTATCGGCTGTTGCTATAGAAACCGTCACACATTTGAACGAGCACATCGATATTAACCCGTCGCTCATATTACTAGCCAGAGCTAGTGTCCGAGCCGTGCGGTTATACAAAACTGACGCACCTTCTGACCGATAGGATTCAAGCACTCATCCGTGCTGTGTTATTTTTTTTACAGAAAATTCTTATAATGATGCTTTAAAGTTAACAAAACAATTTCCGTGCATTGTGAGGCAGCATAAATATTCAAACATTGCTTTAAAGAGCATCCTGATGATGATGTTTTCTTGATGCTTCACAAATACTTTCCAGGGTAATCTATTCTGAAAAAGCAGAAAGCTCTAAAATTTAAAGAACTTGTTTGGTTTTGTGTGTGTGTGTGTGTGTGTGTGTTCTCCCGATTAAATGAATCTGTTCTGCAGTTTTTTTACTTATATGTAATATGTTGGCAGCTTGCAACACACTCGTGTTAAGTTTTATAACGTGTTTTTTAGCGTGGGTCGAACAGCAAACCCGACAGGTACACATTTCTCTACCGGTTCTGAGATTTTTTTTTTTTTTTTTTTACACAAGTAATTTGCACAGACGATTGCATCTCCTCATGTCTAGTGATATTATCACATCTTTCATAGAACAGGTAAGTCAAGGTAAAATTGTTGCTATGGAAACAGTGAAAGTGAGGTCTCCGAGAAACGCAAACGGAAGAAATGACCTCAGGAGCGTTGGCTTTCCTTTTGTCTTATTGTTTAACGGTGTGTTTGACTCTGGTCACTTTGACTGGGCAAAAAGGAAAAATCATTTTTATTAGTTTTTATTTCAGAATTATTGCTATTACTAGTTGAGGAGAGACAAAATTGCGTCAGGTTGTAATATTTGCTCACAGGTATGGATGGATGAGTAGAATCAAGTTTTTATAACTAGATGAAGTGCAGGCTTTTGGACACATTTATATTTAAAAGAATTTAAATTTAAAGCATCTAATAAATTGTGTCTTGCCGATCTTTTTACAACAGCCACTGATAAATCGGGAGAAAATTCATTTTCGAATTAAATTGTTATCATATACAGTGCTAAGATTGTAACACGTGTAAGTCCATTACTGCTTAAAATCCACCAACAATTTTATTTCAGATTTTTCCGGCTACATGCTGTACATCACACACCCAATAGCCTCAACTTTTTATGAAACTCAACTTTCCATCAGTTTTTAAATCCAGTATGCTCATGATTTCACTGTACCTAAATTCTCTGCTTTGACTGATCTGCAGGGTTCGGTGCATATTTCACAACTCCATCTCGATCATTCTGGCTAAACAGACAGCAGTGTGAAAGCGATTTACACTCGCGACATCCGCTTCTCAACCCAGGCTTCCTCTGATGGAAAATTCACACACCCAAATGTCTGTTAGGATTGGAAAGCGAGGCATGATTAGTGTTTCACGGAGATTAGCTGCAAATCCTCCGCTGCCACATTCCAAAGTAAACATCTGTCATCTCCAGTCAGCCAAAGCCTTAGCCGGTCAGCTAATGGTCCTGATTGCATTGACGTTAGCACATTAGTGATATCTTAGCAACAATCATCATTCATCAAATCTTCACCCCAACTTCTTGATATATGAAATATTTAGAGTGTTTATTTTGTTTGGGTAAGACTCCAACTCAGCCAAGATGATTTATAATTTGGCCTGTGTGTACTTTTCTTAAAATTGCTCAATCACCTCACATGCAACTTTGAGATTCTTTCAAAACAAACCATAACTATTTTCTGACTTTAAACGAAGGTCATACATCATATGATGTGCTTGTTAAACTAAACAGGCCAAACTTGCGTAAAAGCCTCAGTTTATTTGGGTAAGCAGCATGGTCGTCGCTGTGGTCAATGATTTACGGCGTTTTGGGTCCGGACTTTTTCAGACTGGACGCCTGCCACTTACCACAGATCCGTTTGAATTCCCGAGATTTCTTAGCCTTGCATCATATTGGTCAGCAGCTGTTTTTAGCTCCTGTGTCTGCATGTAAACTTTCCCACCATGAGCTTGGATATGGTCCAACTACACACTTGGATTCAGTGTTGTGTTTATGTGTTTTTTTTGTTTCTTTCTCTAGATCGCTGATTGGATCTTTTGCATTCTGAGCACTCTGAGATGCCTACGCCTAAAGATGTCTTAAATGACAAGGTTCCAAGGGTGTTATACTTATGGACACACTGGTACGCCAGTCAAACAGGCTGTGTAGTACAAGTCTCCTGACACAGGGCATGTAGGGTCTAAGCACTGAACAAACAGCAGTTCCTGTTTGTTTTAATTGATTTTCACAGCCGAAACCTGTTTTTTATACAGCCAGACATAATCAACTCGCAGACATTTGAACAACATTTGGTTCTGCTGTGGTCACGGAAAACTGATGAAGCATTCAACATTCAACATTAGATTCTAATCCCCAGATGTGGTAATTGATTACACTGGAAACGATTGCTAAATATATTTGCATTGTCTTGATGGTTTCTTAGTCTGAAAAACAAACCCAAGGCTAATTTAAAACACACTCTGTCCTTTTAGCCAAAGCGGTGTGTTTTATGTTGCTCTTTAATAATCAGCTTTAATTACAGAAGACATCTCATTTTTACTCGTCTGGAAAAAGTTGTTAGGAGATAGATAGATAGATAGATAGATAGATAGATAGATAGATAGATAGATAGATAGATAGATAGATAGATAGACAGACAGGCAGATAGACAAACAGTCAGGCAGATAGACAGACGGATGGATGGATGGATGGATGGATGGATGGATGGATAGATAGATAGATAGACAGACAGGCAGATAGACAAACAGTCAGGCAGATAGACAGACGGATGGATGGATGGATGGATGGATGGATGGATAGATAGATAGATAGATAGATAGATAGATAGATAGATAGATAGATAGATAGACAAACAATCAGACAGACAGGCGGATAGACAAACAGACAGACAGACAGACAGATAGATAGATAGATAGATAGATAGATAGATAGATAGATAGATCGATCGATCGATAGATAGATAGATAGATTTTGTATTTTTGTGAAGGTTTAAGACTGGTTATAATCATAGTAACAACAGGAGCAGCTGTTTTTGTTTTGTTTTTAAACTTTATATGAACTTGGTGTGTAATTATAAAATAACATACAAAGAATAGTCTGAGTAAAAATAGCACTCATAAACTCTGATTCTACAGACCATGAACTTCTCGGCATGCTGTGTGTGTGCGTGTGTGTGTGTGTGTGTGTGTGCGTGTGTGTGTGTGTGCACCACCCAGGGCTGAACCATGAACTCACTCACTATTGGCAGAGTCCCTGATAATGAACAACTGAAAACATACATCCAGAGAAGACCTCGCGGTCCCTTATCAGTCCACACACACACACACACACACACACATGCTGTGTATATCCACGCAATTACATACACTATATTATTGCTTATAATTAGATTCAATTATATAGTATATAATAGTGTAATCAGATTCAGTTTTTCATTTCCACCAAGCACAAGAGAAGGATTGTCCTGAAGTTCCTTCTCTACCACATGTACAGGAAGTGGAAAGTTTTTTAAGAATTAATGCCTTCATTCATGAACGACTTTAAAGACCAAATCTATTCGAGGGTCTAGCAGAAGCTTCAGTCCTTTTTAAGCCTGTGTGCTCTTAAATATATAACAGATGATGTTAATATTATATCTATATACATGCAACAGTGTGCATTTAAATCTAGTATATAAATTATGCATCACTGAGTCAAGTTATAACCCAAGGCCAGAAAAAACAAAAGGGGTTTTATTTAAAAACGTTCGAAGTTCTCAGGTTCTGTATCCATACAGAAGTACAGCCTACATAATGCAATAAAAGTTTGTTTAGCCCACAGTAATATATAAGTCATATATCCAGATTAATTATTCATCATCCCATCCCATTTTCCTTCTCTTTTGAGGTGAGTCCTCATGAACCGTCTGTTCTTGATCACTGTGTTGGAGTATAAATAGGCAAAGCAGCGAGGCCCTGCGGCACAGTCACAGACTCTACCGGCTATTTCATTAACGCTTGCTGAGAATCGACCTGTAGCTTAGGTGGCAGGTGTGAGTACTGATTAAAAAACGACTTGTGTTTAAGCAATTACTGAAATGTGCCTCAGCCTCCCCTACTTTATTTGGTTTCTTCATGTTTACTGAGTTATTTATTGAAGCTGGCTGATTAGAACGGCGTTTTAGTTAACAAATGAGAAAGACATTACATGCACACGTCTCTGTAACCACCATTTAGTAAATTGACTCCAAAAAAATAAAAAGGAAGGGTTAACTACTTAGCAACGGATGTCCTTTTGACCCGAGCCGTCTCTAATCAGTGTATAACAATATAATCTTTTTTTAATATAATATAATATAATATAATATAATATAATATAATATAATATAATATAATATACCATAATATAATATAATATAATATAATATAATATAATATAATATAATATAATATAATATAATATAATATAATATAACAATGTAATATAACATAATATAATAAAATATAATATAACAATGTAATGTAATATAATAAAATAAAATATAACATAATATAATAAAATATAATATAACATAACATAATATAATATAACATAATGTAATATAATATAATAAAATATTTTTAAAAATATATATGCAACTGTTTTATTATAATTAAATTATTAAATAATTTGTATAAAATTGCAAATTTATTTAATTCATACAAATTTATTTGAAATGAGCTGTCCTTGATTCTGTCACTTAAAGCAGATTATAAAGAGAAATGTTTTAAACGTAGCTCAGAGAATGTGTTTCAGCTTGAAGGTATTGTCAAGCCCGAGAAAGTACGAGGGTGAGTCAAATGAAAACGCTAAAAAATTAGAATTGATTTTTTTTTTTTCTTCTAGAGGAATCCAGCTATTAAATGGAGCGCAGGAACACTTGTACTGAAGAGATCATATAGATCAGTGATGCACTTTTGTGACGCTTATTTGATAAATAAAATCATTTTAAAAAATGTAAAATCATAAATAAATTGGAAAGAAATAAAAGGTTTTCGTTTGACTCACTCTGGAATATTATGTAAAGGTGTTCAGTGTAATAAATTGTCACACTTAGGAACAAAATCCAACACTGAACACGGTGTAGTCTGATTCTGTTTACCTGAGATTATAAAAGGATTCACATGATTAATGCATAATTAAAGATAAATGTTTACAGTTTTGATTAAAACACTTTAAGGCTTTAAGCAAGCCTGTCTCACTTTCAGAATCAAAATAAAGCCCTGTTTATTTCAGATTATAATTGATTCGTCTTTCAGTTTTATGATCCGATAAGTCGAGCGAGTTGCCCCAACATCTCACTTGTGTTTATGACTCATGAGGCGAAGTTCCCAACAGGCGTGTTACGTGCTGAAACAAGCTGAGCTCGACTTGTGTCTCGACCCGGCCTCTCTCAGGACGTCTTCACGTCGCAAGATCTGCTTGATTTCACCTCCGCGAACCATGGAAATATTTTGACAATGCCTTTATTGTGTGTCACATACCACATCTCTTTTTTTCCCCTTTCTGTCACAGATGTGGTCTTTATAACGTTTCAGGTTGGATAAGTTTCTCTGCTTCTTTAAAACCTGTTTCCTTTGAGCAGGTGCAGGAGCTGGACTGGACTGTAAAGACTGTGCTGTGTATAAATCCGTATTTCGGGTTCTTTAGAGCCTGTGGTTCTGTGTAGCATTTAACATACAGCTGGGTATCTGTGGAAAAATGTGGCTTTGTCATAATCTCTCTCACACACAAACACATATGGTCACTTCATTTTTGTACATCTCACATTTGCTACACTTCTTACACTCCAGCACAATTGGGTACACCAAATACGGCGTTCCAAATCATAAATTAGCCCTTAGTGATCCTTTTCAAGTCGCTCCAGAATGATAGATAGTTGCCGCTCTGTTCCTACACCCTGTCTTTAATTAGAAGAGTTTGGCATGGTGCAGAATTCCTTTGCTGGCTCCTACTGAGCCGTGGAGACATTTTGCCCTGGGGTGAATTGGATGTGGAACAGCGCTGTCTAAATGATACCATTTTCAAAACACACTTAGGAAAGAATTTGTCTTGAAGCCTCTTACCGCAATGTGTGATTTATGTCTTATTAAACCCAAGACTCTTATTTTGTCCACATAACAGGTGAATAACACTGCAATTAAAAATCTGAAACTTTTATTGAGCTTCTTGTTGGGAATAACTCTAGGGTGATATATTTATGCCTAATAGCCAGCTACCTGTCAGTTGAGGAAATTATAATATCATTATAATTGTGTAATATATCCTTTTAATCTTGAGTTTCCACTTAGATATCTACTGCGTACAAACATGTTGATGAGCTTGTTTACGTCTCTGCTATGGTTTGTTGTCTTTACTGCACCTCTTAAATCTAATTTCTCAGTGCAAACTTCATCCTGTAAATTCGTTACGCCTCATGTCACCGTCTTTCAGAGAGAATTTGGAGGCGGACAGTGAAAAATTGTTGCATCCATCACTCATTTGACACGGATTAATCCCGCAGTTCAGAGAAAGCATTAAGAGCCGTGTTGATGTTAAGTAACACTACCAAATCCCTTACTGAAGCCTAGAGCTAATATAACCAATGAATCACAGGCTTGACAGATTAAGCCTTTGCAATGCCATGTTTATTATCCATTTGAACATTCATCAATTTTCCCCACGGTGAAACTCAAATTGAAATAAATGAATGAATCGCCTGCAGATTCACACCGCTGTTATTCCGTCCGCTTTGTTTTGCTGATGCTTTATGCCCACGGAATACGTGCGACAACCTGCTGAAACAGTTATATAAAGTGACTGAATCGTGTTGGATCGTAAATTGTCTGCTCGGCTGTAATAGATCAACTTTGTGTTAAACAAATACATTTCTGATAGCCGTGCCTAAATAGGTGAGCCCGAGTCACGCACGACGTTAAACGGCTCGGAACGCTGCAGCTTTGTTTATGCATGACGCTCATCTGTCAAGTGTAAAACTTTTTTTACACTTCCTGCACTTAATGTCGTAACTTGAAACCTCTACAGTGACCTCACTATTAACGAACGCACAGCTGTACAGTAAAACTCGACAGGTGCTACCAAGCTGCCACTGTGACCTACCAGTCTTTGGAGAATCCTCCTGCTCTTATCATCCGTGCAGAAGTCAGAAAACATGGTCGTGTGCACGAAGAGCAGGCCGCTGAGTAAGAGCCATGAGCCCAGCCAGAGGAGGAGGAAGAGTACGGCACTCCTGCGCCGCACTCTCGCCCTGAGCCACCGCAGCCCACAACCTCCACGGCCCAAACCCGCGGCCCGGCACACGGCCCGGAACATCAGCCACGCGCTTTACCCACTTCAGCTTCCTGTGTGTTTCAGCGCTCCTCCTGCAGGCATCTGTGGTGGTCTCGGCAGTTTGTTGAAGGCTTGGAGTCCTGCTGGTGCTCCTCCTGCAGGAGGTCTGAGTGTGTGTGTTCTCCTCTGCTCCTCCTCTCCGCTCGGGGGTTCTCCATGCTGCCCTGGAGATCTTTTCACATGTAGTAACTCCTCAGTTTCTTTTCCATTGCTGTGGGACTGGGTGAGACTGGCAGTGCCATGAAAAGCTGCCTTTTTTCAAAGTGGAATTGTTCCTTTCTCACTATTTTACATTTCTTCTTCATACCCACAACCTCTCTCTCTCTTTCTCTTTCTCTTTCACACCATTCTCCCCATTTCTCTGCCTCACACTCCCTCCACTGGCTTTCAGTTCTCTCTCTTTCTGTAACTCTCTCAGCCTCTTTCAATCTTACCCTCTTACTATACTCCACCTTTCTCTCTCTCTCCCCCTCTCTCTCTCTCTCTCTCTCTCTCTCTGGTTCTCAGATGCCCGCCCCTTTCTTGAGGACTTGCCTCCTTTGGGTTGCTTTCTTCCTGTTTCCACGGCAGCCAGGCCTTCTCAGCAGGCACACTGACTCTCAGCTGTGGTGTTCAGTGCGTTCTGCCAAACTCCTTCCTATGCCATGCATACAACACAATAGAGCAGTGAATGCAGCACTGTTTTACCAACTGCCCAGTGCACACACTCTCAAACACTCCACGGCTTCTAACCAGGTTACGGCTCTCAAGCGCAGTAGATTTTACAGCTTCCCCTACTGCATCTGCAGTAAAAAATGTTGTCATTGTTTATCCGACTCGCTGAATATTTGATTCAGAAAGCAGTTCTCCGCAGCACTGAAGCAAAACTTGAGATTTGATTTGCACTGACTGGATGAGTGAAGGCAGTTGTGTTTTGTTCTTCTGATGAGCTTAGCCCCCGAGTGCCTCACTGTGACTGTTGTTATCTGTTGTGTTGAAGAGACAGCAAGTGCTCAGAATTCTTAATGGCTCATTTATAATAAAGAAGGCAACTCAGCCCAACACCAGCTAATATCCATCCGTGTTTTTCTTAATAAAATGCTTCACGTTATGCTAATTAGCACAGTATCCTGTGTGCTCTGTGGCACACTATTCTCCAAACTCATTAATCCTTCCGGCAAATCAGAGATCCTTTTGAGATCTCATCTGCCGTATACCTTTTTCAAACACTGAACACATACAGAGAGAGAGAGAGAGAGAGAGTCTCAAACTCTGAGTATGTGCTACAACCTTTAACTTGTCCTTCATAAAATGCAACATAAATCAACTAACATATTTACTCATGTTGAAATTTCCCTTTTGCGATTACATTTGTGCCAGCAGAGAATCCACTGGCATTTTCTCACATTTCCATTTACTTTTCTCACACCAGAAACACAGTCTCACACTACAAAGATGAATTATCTAGACTTTGGCTCCCCTCAGAGGTGTAGATCAGTGTTTACATCACTTCATGTGTCTAAACACAACCAGGCATAACATTATGACCACCTGCCTAATATTGTGTTGGTCCCCCTTTTGCTGCCAAAACAGCCCTGACCCGTCATGCACTGTGTATCCTGACACCTTTCTATCAGAACCAGCATTACCTTCTTCAGCAATTTGAGCAACAGTAGCTCGTCTGTTGGATCGGATCACACGGGCCAGCCTTCGCTCCCCACGTGCATCAGTGAGCCTTGGCCGCCCATGACCCTGTCGCCGGTTCACCACTGTTCCTTCCTTGGACCACTTTTGATAGATACTGACCACTGCAGACCGGGAACACCCCACAAGAGCTGCAGATCCTCTGATCCAGTGGTCTAGCCATCACAATTTGGTCCTTGTCAAACTCTCTCAAATCCTTACGCTTGTCCATTTTTCCTGCTTCTAACACATCAACTTTGAGGACAAAATGTTCACTTGCTGCCTAATATATCCCACCCACTAACAGGTGCCATGATGAGGAGATAATCAGTGTTATTCACTGTGTGCTCATAATGTTATGCCTGATCGGTGTATCTCCAAATTCAGTTTGTGCACATAGCACATTTCCAGAAAATCATTAACCCTGAAGATCATTAAGCAAAAAAAAAAAACCCCAACAACTTGGCTCGGATTGCATGAGGAAGGGAACAAAAATTAACCAAAATTCTCATCTCCAGTGAAGTGAGGTTAATAGTTCTTTAAAGGTTTATTTTCCTTCTACTTTTTCTGGTAGAGGTTGTGATGAAAACCAAGAGGAAGACATCGCAAAGATTCCAGCTCCTCCTGAAGTATCCCTACACATTCCCAAGCCCTCTGTGAGATATAATCCTGAACATTTCCTCTGGTAGGACATCCTTGAAACACCGCTAATAACAACCCAAATCCACCTCGACTCGGTCCTTTTGACTTGAAGGATCAGCAACTACTCTAAAGCTCTCCCTGGTTGTCCAGCTCCTCACCCTGTAACAGAGAGTAGGTCCAGAAACCCTGCATTTCCACAACATGTAACCTCATGACCTTATTCTTTCTGTCACTACCCGCAGCTCATGTCAGTGGGTGAGGATGGATATAGAGAGTCTCAGCTACAAACTAAGCTCCTGATTCACCATCAATTTTCCAACAATTATAACAATTGATATAAATACAATAGATAGATTGTGATAATAAATCATGAGTATAGAAATACTTCTACTACTACTACTACTACTACTACTAATAATAATAATAATAATAATAATAATATACACAGTTGGATATTATTACAAATAAATTATGTTTAGAGAAATAATTAATCTCAGCTACAATGTTGTTCAGATTTCTTTTTTATATTAGATTTAGTGTGTGTGTGTGTGTGCAAAGGATATTTTCAGGCTGCATTTCAATTCTTCCTTCACCATAACTAAGATTAAGCTCTTACTGAAGATGAATAAATATAATTTTGCTCTAACACTCACCATGAAATCACCAAAACAGACATTAAAACACGACACAAAACAAGGATTTAAAGTTTGGACACACTGCCATCTGCTGGTCATAAGTTCTTGATACAGTTTAATAAATGTTTTTTTTTATTATTTTAAACATATTCCTACATTTAGTGCAAGTCTGAATGAAGCTATAAAGTTTATAGCTTATATAAAGTCTGTCATTTTATAATGCTGTTAATTATAGGGAAAAATTTATGAAAGACAAGAGAGCATCCATCACAGTGTTTGGTGTAACTCAGGACAAGCATCAGATTGAGGTAGGAGGCAGAACAGATCCCAACAAGCAGCCTCCTTCATTTGTTATATCATTTACACACAGTCCAAAAATTAAGAAGTAAACTTCAAACCCCTGGATTTTGGTTGAGACCTTTCATTTGGGGTTGTTCTACAGAATATACATATTTCAAATGATCGTTTTTATTGGTCAATTTGCCGTCCTGAGCATCCAGTCCAGGGTGGGGTTGTTGTTTTTGTTTCAGCTTTATTCCTGGGAGAAGCCCTGACTTGTATAAAGTGCTTACTGAAGATGAATGAATGAGTGATTTAATGCATTTGTCAGGCATTTTTTTTTATCCAAAATGCCTTTTTAAATGTGGCAGGATATAATCCAATCTTAGAACTGATCGATTGTGCTTTTCTAGTAGTCCTGGGATTTGAACACACAACCTTCTGTTCACTTGAACATAACCTGGAGCACTGAGCCACCACTGGTTTATTTAACATTTACTTACCATTGGAATAAACATCAATCTAGATACAAATTTTTTAACTGTTTCCTTTCATATTAAAAGAAGAATGTGAATGTCTTAATTCATTTTGTATGATTAATGTAGTATATAATGCAGTGTAAACTTTATTGCCAAAGGTTATAGGACACTCCTCCAAATCATTGTTTTTGGGGGTTTGGACTTCGAGTGAAAGAACACCTTTGGGATGAATTAGAGCGGACACTGTGAGCCAGGCCTTCTCGTCCAACATCAGTGCCTGACCTCACAAATGCGCTTCTAGTGGAATGGTCAAAAATTCCCATAAACACACTGCTAAACCTTGTGGAAAGCCTTCCCAGAAGAGTTGAAGCTGTTATAGCTGCAAAGGGTGGGACTATTCCATATTACATTCATGTGCATGTGCACGTCCCAGTTTTGGCCTGGCTCGCAGTCTCCGCCCTAATTCATCCCAAAGTTGTCCTGACCTCAACCCGAGTCCTCATACCAAACTCGCTCATCCATGTCTTTATGGACCTTGCTTTGTGCACTGGTGTACAGTCATGTTGGAACAGGAAGGGGTCATCCCCAAACTTGTCCAAAATGTCTTGGTATGCTTAGTTCCTTTAACTGGATCTAAGGGGCCGACCCCAGCCCCTGAAAAACATCACCTGAATTCAATGATTTGGAGGGGTGTCCCAAAACTTTTGGCAATATAGTGTATGTTTTTCGGTATAGATATTTCGCCTTAATGATACCTATGTACGGCATAAAACATGACAGGCTGTTATTTTAAGAAATTAATCAACAACTGTCGGTGATTCGTCAGTATGAAGCAGGTATGAGTTAATTTTATTACCCCCACAGTTTGCGTTTTTCCTTAAACAGCATGCCTGCAAGTGTTTCATTCCTCTTATACACACAGCAATCTGCCAGTGATTATTATTTTATTTATTTATTAAAAAAAGATTTGTGCTGTTGATCCTGTTCTAGTTCAATTTAATGTTGTGGAACATTCAAGAAACAAGTTCCTTATCACTTCTTACAGCTGCTATAAACAGATGTTCCCACACTGGCCTCACTTTTTTCTGGCTCTTAAAGTTATTACATAAAAAATAAGTAAATAAATAAACAAACAAAACAGCTTATCAAAACATGAAGGAACAGATTTATCTCTAGCTATCACAATGCTCTGGCACTGGAGACTCCTTCCAAAAATGCTAAATAAACAATTCATTATACAGAATGTTTTACTGTTTCAGTGATTATACTTTTTGTTGTTACACAACAACATCTTCAGTGAATCAGTTTATTATTATATAAATAGGTTATGCAAAAACATATGCACAGGATGTCATAAGGGCATCAATAGTCATAACTCATAGAAAAAGTTTTACTGGAAAAATAGGATTTTCAGAACAACATTGCCGATATCAAAATTTGTTGACAGTCCAGAAGCTGAGAAATGTTGGCGGGGGTGTGGGTTGGTTGGAGAATAAACACATATGTTCTGGGATTGTCTGAAAATATACACATTTTGGCTTGGGGTTAAGGATGAGATTATGGAGATTCTGCATATAGACCTGCCTTTTCAACCCCCTGTTTAATCTTTTGCTTGAAAGGATACCCCAGGATCTGTGTTGTAAAAACCAGAGATATATTCTACATGTACTCTTATTAGTAAGTTAGGTTGTTGTCTTTATTTGTCACATATACATTACTGCACAGTGAAATTCTTTTCTCCGCATATCCCATCCTTGGGGTTTGGGGTCAGAGGGCAGGGTCAGCCACGATGCAGTGCCCCTGGAGCAGGGTGGGTTGGGGGCCTTGCTCAAGGGCTTAACGGTGGTAGCTTGGCAGTGCTGGGGCTTCAACCCCGAGCTTCTGGTCAAGGACCCAGAGCCTAAACCACTTGAGCTACCACCACCCCTATTAAGATTAACAATTATCTGGATGAAGCCACACCCACCAAAAATGGCCCAGTGGATTAAAAAACTTAAATCTATTTATGAAATGGAATATATGACTGCCCAAACCTGGACATTTTCATACAAAGGAGGACACCTATTATTATGTATCTTGATGCATTGAAACTTAACTGACTAATAAGAAACTTGTACTTATTCCCTGTTTTTTTAACCAATCAATTAATTAATTAATTTTTATTTATTTAATTATTTATATTTTGATATTTTTTATTTTTATTACTATTTCTTTATTTTAATTGTAATTATTTTTATTCATGTATTTATTTATTTATTTATTTATTTAAATTATTCTTATTTATTTATTTATTTATTTATTAATTTATATTTATATTATTACTATTTCTTTATTTTAACTTTAATTTGTATTTTTTATTTATTTATTTATTTATTGTGTGTTTTTTCCCATGTGTTTTCTGTCTGCTCATCTTATTTCTGGTTATTTATTCGACTCATTGCTGTTGTCAAGGAATGTCCAGTTCATTGTTTGTAATTTGTTTCAATGTAAAAAAAAAAAAAAGAAAGAAAAAAAAAGGAAAGAAAGAAAGAAAGAAAATAAGAAATAGGTTGAGCAGCATGTTCATACAAGTCTCAGTGAATTAGTGGTTACCACGATGAGACACATTAGAAAGAGAGCTTTAATAATATAAACCTAATATTTCTGTAGCTGCTCTTAAGCATTATTAACAGTTATAGACCATCTGTCCAACAGAGGGCACTAAATCAGAAGCACTTCAGGTCCAACAGCACTAAATTCACTGTAATGGACCAGGGCCTTTTTAGGTAATATGTTTGTAACAGTAGTCTGAGGCCATGAAGGGGAGCTGGGAAGAGTTTTTTCAGCTCTGGGAATAAAAGTGGAGGGAAAATCCTGCAAACTCTGCCTCTGCATCTGCTTATCATGATCAAGTGAATTTATGGGAAAGTTTGACCTCACTCTGGAAGTGTATCTACAGTATGTTTATTTTTAATTATACACACCCATTAATTAGGTTAATGTATATAGCATAGCTCCATGGCAATGGGTTAGTGTTATGGATATTAAATGATTTTTTTTTTTTCCTGAGCACAAGTTGCTTTGAGTCGAGTTTATATCCTCCATTGTGTAGTCTTTTGTGTGATTCTGTATTAATAACACTTACCCACTGAAATATAGTGTATACCTCCAGGCATCTGCACTAAGGACTGCACTAAGTACAAGTGGGTTAATTCAAGAATTTGTAAACATTTTTAAACTTTTCAACTCAGTGCTTCATTCCTTAACGTAGACTGTGAGTAAGATGCTCACTAAGCAACATGACAAATAAAAAGAGCACGTGGCTTACAGAAGCAGCGACTCCGTCCTCTTCGTTCTCGTCCTCTTTCTGAATACTGCTGTAGTTTATGCTACAGAAGTGTGAAGAAAAGTTTACACTGTGTAAAAAGCCTGGACTGGTCATTTCCTATCCGAACCCCAGTGTGTTTCAGGATCTGGTATATTTCACTGTGACTGTAACACACCGAAGCAGGTCCACACGAGAGCTGTGCTGTGGTATAAACAGTTCCGGAGGTGCGATAAAACATACAAGAAGGAGAATTACGCTCTGAGTGTCCAGCACCCTCTGAGAAAATCACAAACCCCCGCCAACGTCCCTTCACACCGCTCTTTGCTCGTACCATACAGGTAAATCTCCTATTATGTAAATGTGTAGGTTTTTACACATCTGGTGCAGGTCATAAATTTTACAGCTGCCCATAAAGAATGGACTGTGGATTTAAATGACTAGGAAGGAATCCCTTGCTGCACTCAGTGATTTGTAATATAGAGGATAGAATAGCTAGAGTTTTCACATTTAAGCAGATAAACCGATTTAGCAGTGCATGTGCAGAATATAATGTGTAGATTTTAAAAGAAAGCTAAGCTAAGCTTGGCAAGATTTCAGCGTTGGAATACTGATGGGAAGGTTGTGAGTTTGAATCCCAGGTCCACTAAGCTGCCCCTGCTGGGCCCCTGAGCAAGGCCCTTAACCCTCAACTGCTCAGTTGTATAAAATGAGTTGCTCTGGATAACTGTAAAATGTATGGACATTTAGAAAATGTTGTCTTTATACCGGCAGTAGAGAAATGTTTTGTATCCAGGGACGTTCCCGTGACCAGTTGTACAATATTTTTTACATAGACCCCATCACTGTGAGTTTATGTCATGAACAGTATGAAATTCCCAGAGGAAACCAACTCAGACAGAAGAGAATATGCTGGATGCTTTCTGTCTTCTCAGGTGATAGCGATGCTGTCACTGCCAAAACTCAAATATAACCAAAATATCTTTTACCAGCAAAGCAGCATTTCCTTACACATTTATTTAATTGGAAATTGCTAAAACCCTGCTTACATATTTGCAAGTTAAATTATTTTGAATATAGTCAAATTTTTCAAGTATTTCCTACTATGAGATTACAATAAAACAAATATACGATTATAAACCCTCTGTCTATTTCTACTAATTTCCAGCTATAAATGGTCTTGTTCTGGTGGCACCTCATTTTAATCATTTATTTCTTGAAAGAAGCAAGAATAATCTTGTGTTTCGATTGATAATAGTCTCACGGTTAGCAATTTGTAACTATATGCAAGATATTTTGACTTCATTTTTGTAGCTTAATACTTCCACAATCTCATATTTCAATACACTGATCAGGCATAACATTTGATGACATATTATGTCCCACATTATGTCCACCTTCTTAATATTGTGTTAATCCCCCTTTTGCTGCCAAAACAGCCCTGACCCTTCGAGGCATGGACTCCACTAGATACCTGAAGGTGTGCGGTGGTATTTGGCACCAAGATGTTAGGAGCAGATTCATTAAGTCCTCTAAGTTGCGAGGTGGGATCTCCACGGAGACTTAAAGAATGCTTACAGGACATAAAGGATTTACAGGGCTTAAAGGACTTACAAGATACTTTTGATAGATACTGACCACTGCAGACCGGGAACACCCCACAAGAGCTGTAGTTTTGGAGATGCTCTGATCCAGTGGTCTAGCCATCACAATTTGGCCCTTCATCAGCTCGCTCAGATCCTTACACTTGCCCATTTTTCCTGCTTCTAACACATCAACTTTGAGGACAAAATGTTCACTTGCTGCCTAATATATCCCACCCACTAACAGATGCCATGATGAGGAGATCATCAGTGTTATTCACTTCACCTGTCACTGCTCATAATGTTATGCCTGATCGGTGTATATCTATCTCCTGCTTCTTCCCAACTAGCTCCATCAATACTGGTCTACCGACGTAGCTTACGAGCAGACTGACATCACTGAGAAGTCAGAACATTTCCCCAAACTGTGGCTCAACATGATTCTTCTCCCATTTTTAAGAAAAAAAATGCTCTTGATTTTGCTCTTAATAGCTTTAACTATATAATGCACTATATATTATTATAAATGCACTATTCTTAAGGGAAAGGAGCTCTGTTTCATTTAAGGGAAAAACTAATTTCTAGGCTTTCATTTTTAAAAAGGAAGTAAAGAAATGTAATAAACTAACATGTCCCTCTGTAATGTATTATTATAAATGCCATTTTTGCTTCTGTGATTATTGTAGGTCTGGAAACAATTCAGGTCATCGTGAACTGTTATCTGATATACTCAAAGTACACAGTTTCATTGTTTTTCTGGGGTGAAAAAAATGTTGTATAATGTGCAAACATGTCAAAACCTCACCCTGCTGGATAAGGATCTAATCTAGTTCAGAGCAGCATTCCCACTGTGTCATGAAAAACCCCACCCTCTTCGACTGAATCCTCTCCAGCTGTTAGGTAGTTGACTGAACCAATGTGCACAAAATGTCTTTCTCTTCTGGACTGTAATACAGAGCTAAAGGACATGTTTCATTTTTTATTTGTTCCATTCGTCTGTCTATCCACTCTAAGCCATTCTCTGGTTATTAGGTCATCTGGAAACTAGAGGCCAAAAAAACTGATCAGTCCACATCTGTAAAGGAATACTTACTCAGTGTTTGTTTTTTTGCTGTATGTGTGAATGCTTACATTGTTCAAACAAAAAAAAAGGTAATTCTCCTGATGACAGGATTGCACCCTGCTGCCTCGGTCATTGTGTTGAACTACAAATAGTTCTGTCGAGACTGGACTTCCTCTATTGTTTGTTGCACAGCACTGAGCGAGGAACGCCTTGCTCAGCAGCTGTTGGGAATAATAGAGGCCACGGTGAGCAGGATTTATATCCTCATCACTAGGCCCATCTGCTCTAAAGACATGAGCGGAAATGAACAAAAGATTCGGCATTCGGAGTGACTGACGCAGAGTTCACTTCCTCAGTGCCGAAGCAAAACTGAACTTCACGCCCGTGCGGTCAGAGAAATATTATCTGGCTAGCGGAGTGCTGCAGAATATCCTGTCTGTTTATCTCATCAGGCCATTGAGTAAGTCAGTGAGTAAGCTCCAGTCCTGCTATAATTGTACATGTGCTTGCAGTGTCTGTGGAAACAGTGATGACTTCCGCATTGTTTTTATTAAGAATCAAAACACAAATCTTCAACCTTTCAGTAACGTTTATTTTCCTCGTGTTGACTAGGATCTTACATTTAAAATAAAAAAAAAATCACAGCTTAAGAAAAAAAAAACCCACATCACATTAGATGTGTGTGCCCAATGAATGAGTGAAGAGCCTACAGGATTCACTCACTGACTTCCTCTTCGTCCTCGTCGAAAGCATCTTCGCCGTCGTTAGCCGTGGCTTCTTGGTACTGCTGGTACTCGGACACCAGGTCGTTCATGTTGCTCTCAGCCTCTGTAAACTCCATCTCGTCCATTCCTTCCCCAGTGAACCAATGCAGAAAGGCTTTACGTCTAAACATAGCAGAGAACTGCTCAGAGATCCGCTTGAACAGTTCCTGGATAGCCGTGCTGTTGCCAATGAAAGTGGAAGCCATCTTGAGTCCCCTGGGTGGGATGTCACACACAGCTACTTTGACGTTGTTGGGGATCCACTCGACAAAGTAGCTGCTGCTTTTGTTCTGGACGGCGAGCATTTGCTCATCTACTTCCTTCATGGACATGGGGCCTCGGAAGACGGTGGCCACGGTCAGGTAGCGACCGTGACGCGGGTCACATGCTGCCATCATGTTTTTAGCGTCGAACATCTGCTGGGTTAATTCAGGTACGGTGAGGGCACGGTACTGCTGACTCCCCCTAGCGGTCAGTGGGGCAAAACCGGGCATGAAGAAGTGCAGGCGTGGGAAGGGAACCATGTTGACAGCCAGTTTGCGGAGATCTGCGTTCAGCTGACCAGGGAAACGCAGGGAGGTGGTGACTCCACTCATGGTGGCTGAAACCAGGTGGTTAAGATCACCGTACGTCGGCGTGGTGAGCTTGAGTGTGCGGAAACAGATGTCATAAAGTGCTTCGTTATCAATGCAGTATGTCTCGTCCGTGTTCTCCACCAGCTGGTGCACAGACAGTGTGGCGTTATAAGGCTCCACCACTGTATCGGACACTTTGGGTGAAGGCATGACGCTGAAGGTGTTCATGATGCGGTCGGGATATTCTTCACGGATTTTACTGATGAGCAATGTACCCATGCCTGAACCGGTGCCACCTCCCAGTGAGTGGGTGAGCTGAAAGCCCTGGAGGCAGTCGCAGTGCTCACACTCCTTCCTCACTACGTCCAGCACCGAGTCCACTAGCTCGGCTCCTTCTGTGTAGTGCCCTTTCGCCCAGTTGTTCCCTGCACCTGTCTGTCCTGCAGCGGTGACGAAAACAAAGCGTTAGGCCAAAAAGAAAAATGAAATCCAATCACTACACACCCCTCCTCCTACTAGCAGTTAAAGATATCCATGAGCCAATTGTTTCCCATTTATCATTCAGACCACAAAGTATTAGCAATGCACGGCTGTCTGACAAAATTCCACAGGCTTCTGTTTCTGTTCTGTTTAAGAAAACTGTTAGACAGAGCAGTGACGTAATGAGTATGTGAGTTGTCTCATATCAAAGAAAGAGCTTACGATGACTAACTATTATTGTCCCCTGTCCTTTCTTCAGGCACTGTTTTTGTCATAATGTATACTGTAAATGACAAATAATGGACTGCAAAGCTTATAATTTTCCATTCATTCATAGTGAGTGTGGAAAATCTACTGTGATCGTTCACAGGCGTGTAATGTGTAATGTATGGGAACCGTATCACCCTGGAGGTCACAGAAACATCCAGCATGGACAACTTTAGCTGTAACTCTTTATATTCATAACAATCTGTTGAAAACTTTGTTATACACCTAGTATATGAGCACAAATGTTAATGGGTTCTTGAATATACACTATATTTGGACACGGACAGCATTGGCTCATCATCATTTCAGCTACATCATAGCCACATAAACAACTTAGAACCCTGGTGCTGATAAAGTTTATCAGGTACGAAGATCAATTTGAAACCCGGAGCTTGTTAATTACAGTTGTTAAGAAATGGCATCACTTGATGGCTTGTATATGAAATATATCAAAGTGCACAGAAAATAAAATCCTCGATGGAAATGCTGATTCAGGAAAAAGGAAAACATGTACACAAACCAAGTTTATGACCACCCGTTAGCATCATGCATGCTGAAACCATCCTACAATTGCCCCAGTCAGGATTGTTGGCTAAATTCTAATATCTGCCAATAGCTCAGCAATGACAATGAAACTGTTAAGGTTTAGCAATGCACTGTATCATGAGTTCTCATCAGTGATGTAGGGCAAACTATTACATACAAACTATTTCACAGACTCTAAACGCTTTCTTCAAACCAAAAGAAACACTAAAATGATGCTAAATAAATAGACTGTGCACATTGTGACTCACATTATGATGATGTAACACGAATGTGTCAGTGAATCATGCTGGAATATATCAGCACAAATGATCTAGGATTTGTTTTTACTCTGTGTGGACATGACCGTCACTGTAAAGTAGTCTAAATGAAGCTACAGTCTGGGCTAGAATGAAATCAGCCTCAGCCTCATATCTTCATACCATTCTGGTTATCATTTCTTACAAACCAATTGTAATGGTGTCCAAAATAATCCACCTTAAGATGTTTGTTAACTGCAAATAGCCCTGATTGCCTATTTATACCCTTGCTAGATAGTATAATTTAGAAATGAACAACTAAACATCATAGTTTATGAATTTAAAGGTTGCAATCAATCAAAGCAACTTTTAAGTAAGAACATACAGTCTCTTTCGAAATTATTGGAACAACAAGGACAGTTGAATTGTTTTTGCTGTAGACTAAAGACATTTGAGTTTGAGAACAGAAGCTAAAAATGATGAGAGAGTAACGATTTCAGCTTTTATTTCCTGGTATTTATATGTAGATGTGTTATAAGCTATATAGAACAGAGCACATTTTGTATGAGATCACCTAATTTTTGGCCGAGCAAAAAATATTGGAACGTGACGGACAGATGTTTCATGATTGTTTAAACAATAAATAGTTCTGAACATCTGTAGTTGGTTTTAGCATTAAACTTCACCTGCAATTGTTGTTAAAAATGATAAGCCAACATGAAGACCAGAGAGCTGTCTGTGGGAGAAAAGCAAGCCATTTTTGACGTTTAGAAAAGAGGAAAAGTTAACTAGAGGCATTGCACACAGTCAGTACAACTATCATGAAAGCCAACAAAATGAAAACAATCACTGGTGTACTGAGCAGCAGACGCCAAACAGGATGTCCAAGAAGAACAAAACAACTGATTACACTGAAACACTGAGAGCTGTGAAGAAAAATCCCCCAAAACAGCAGTCAGTTGCATGACCAAAAACCTCCACAAGGGTGAAGGGTCCACAATCCCCTGTGAGACTTCAAGAGCAAAAATATCGAGGCCATACCACACAAGGTAAGCTACACATCAGTAAGAATCAAAAAGCCAGATAAGAATTCACACAGATGATCCACAAAAGTTTTGGAACCAAGATTAACCTCTACCAACGTGATGGAAAAGCCAAAACGTGGAGGAAGAAAGGATCTGATCCACTGATGAGCCAAAACAAACTTATGTGAGAAACATGGCGGTGGGTGTGTGGTGATATGGCTTGGGCTAGAATGACTGCTTCGGGTACAAGCTCACTAATTTTTATTGAAGATGGAATTCATGATGGAAGCAGCATAGTGAATTCAGAAGTTTGCTTTTTAGACTGGCCGGGTCAATCACCAGACCTTAACAAGATGTGCAACCAAATATTTAGTGTTATTTTCCGAAATTTATTTCATTACTTATCTGTTCCTGTACTTTTGCTTACCTAAAACATGGGTGGTTTAATATGAAAGGTTCTATGTCTTAAGTTGTTTAAGACATAAAGGAAATCTTTTGGTCTTTAACCCAAATGTCTAGCACAAACAAGTGTATTGGCTTTGCTATTCCAGATAGCATAGATTTGACAGAGGTCTTGCTCAAGGGTCCACCAGTGCAAATTCCGGGATTTAAATCTATAACCACTTGTTTCTAAACCTTTAGCACCGTCCTAGTGCAATTTTTTAAAGAAATACCCTTACCAAAGATGAAGTTATCCGGTCTAAAAAGCTGTCCGAATGTCCCGGATCGGACGCTGTCCATAGTCCCCGGCTCCAGATCCACCAGTACGGCTCGAGGCACAAACTTATGCGCTACAAACACAACACACACACACAGATTCTATTTACTGGGTTATTTTCCATTTAGACCATTTATTTATTTATTTATTTAGCTAGATCATTTATTTACTGAAAAGTAGATATACATTCATGTCACTCTGTTAATATCAGTGTGATGGTTCAGTGCTGAAACAGAAACCTGCCTTCAAACATGCTGCAAACATTTTGACTTTAGGGTCCAGGAGCTGAATACATTCTTTTAGAGTGACGACATGATTAAAGGATGGAGGCCAGTCACAGCGAGGGTTAGAGATATTGGTCTGGTATGTGTGTGGGGATGGGGGAAGTTCAACAAGGACGCTGATTCATACATTCACACACACACACACACACACAGAGTATCGTATACTCACAGCTCGCCTCATTGTAGTACACGTTAACTCTCTCCAGCTGAAGGGCCGAGTCTCCCACATAGTTGCCCGCTGGATCAATGCCATGTTCATCACTTATGACTTCCCAGAACTGAGTGTGACCGAAAGTAAAACACAACTTTAAGTGAGAGTGCAAATCATACATAGGGGATACATAGGGGTTCTCAGCATCCTAAAAAAATTGTTCCACGAGTGAGGGTCCTGCATGCATTACCTCTAAAGGAATCTGAGGAACAACCTAAAGGAACAACCTAAAGAACTTTTAACGCTTCCACATTTCCTTTTTTTTGTCCTGTGGCCGTCATTCATTTCTCCATCGATGATAGAGTGTCAGATGTTATAAGGAATAGGTATAGGATACGCTTGAGACAATAAGAATCAGCTTGGTCTCGTATTTGATTGTTCATTGTTTGCTATTTTTTTTAAAAATAACACTTTCAGAGTAAAGTAACACAAAGCTACAATGACATCATAAACTTGAGCTTTCAGTCTGGAGCTGCTTTCTAAAAAAAAAAAAATAATAATAATAATAAAGTGCCCCACCTCTCAAAACAGATAATAAAGTGCCCCACCTCTCCTACCCCCCTCATTAAATGAATCTCAAGTTCTACCCCTGCCTTTGTCAGGTTGTGCCATCGTTCAGACTTCATATAATGGTTTATCATTTTAAAAATGATTGAAGAGTTTTAATTCACGTGTCTGTGCAACAGTGCACTGAAAATATAACCTGAAATTGTACCCCTGTATTTGGGGCAGAAATTAGACACAGTTGTTGCAGACAGTGGTATGAGGTTTGGGGCAACACCCACGACTTAAAAAAAAACTGCTGATAAACTGGTACATGCAAAAACTATAGCTGTGGTTTATTCCCAGTAGAAACAGCAATAATAATAATAATAATAATAACAATAATAATAATAATTATTATTATTTAATTAATTAATTCATTCATTAATTTTTTTAAAAAGAAGCCTATATATTTTTTTAATAAATTAAAAAGAAAAGTATAGAGAGAAGAGCTTTACCTTGGTCCCGATTTGATTGCCGCACTGTCCGGCTTGTATATGAACTATTTCTCTCATTTCTGCTGTTAGTGTTCAAGCTGTAACACACTTCTGTCTGAGTTTAACTACTGAACAATCCGCTGCTCAATGCTCATATAACCCTCACCCCTCTCTCTCTCTCTCTCTCTCTCTCAAACCCTCCTCCTGAAGCGCCTACTTTTCTACACGAAGTGCACTACGTAGTCATTATTCATATACTCACGTCCACATATAGTGTACTTAAATGAAAAGTAATTGCTATTTGAAACCCAGCCACTCTGGATCTCCGGGTTAAAGCCCCGCCCACATCAACTGTCAGAGGTTTGAGTGACACATGAAAGCTCCAATCAAAGCCTAAACCAAGCCAGCGCAACGAATAATGGTGTAATAATAATAATGGTGTATCAATAATAATAATAATAATAATAATAATAATAATATCTTCACGGATAATAATCTTGTGCAATTAATATACATCATATCCTGTAGCATTGGTCATTTATTTGTTTGCACTGGTTCACTTTTTCGCATAATATAATACTGTGTATATATTTAACTATATTTTATACACAGTTAGTCTTTCTTAAAAATTCTTAGATGTATTTATAAGATGAGATAAAACTTTATTAATCCCGAAGAAAAATAAATGTAATACAAATGAAATAAAAAAATATAAATGAACAATAAATAAATGTATAAATAATAATAAATAATATATAATATCTTAAAGTACATATAATTATGGTGTATTGGTGCACAACAATAAAAAATATGGAGATAAAAATATCATTTAAAAAAATCTAGATAGATAGATAGATAGATAGATAGATAGATAGATAGATAGATAGATAGATAGATAGATAGATAGATAGATAGATAGATAGACAGACAGACAGGCAGATAGATAGATAGATAGATAGATAGATAGATAGATAGATAGATAGATAGATAGATAGATAGATAGATAGATAGATAGATAGATAGATAGATAGATAGACAGACAGACAGACAGACAGACAGGCAGGCAGGCAGATAGATAGATAGATAGATAGATAGATAGATAGATAGATAGATAGATCTACTGTGAAGGACTACAAGGCTGTCAAACAGTCATGTGATCAGTAAGATCTTCTAAAAGCAGTAATTTTACAGCACTTAGCTGCAGAACAGGTTCTGAGAGCTGAGGACAGTATTTGCATAGCCCTTAGGACAAATGACATTTATTTTAACACATTTAATTACTGTTGGTTTTCACTTCAGGGGCATGGCGGCTTAGTGGTTGGCAGGTTTGCCTTGCACCTTCGGCATTAGAGGTTTGATTCCTGCTCCCACCATGCATGTGGAGTTTAAATGTTATCCCATTCTCTTTGGGGGTTTTCTCCAGGTAATCCTCCAGGGTGTTACCCAGCTTTGTGCCCCAAGTCCACTGGGTTAGGGTCAGGATCCCTGTGACCCTGTGCAGGATAAAAGATACATAAAATATTATTCTCTGCAGTCCTCAGTACCACTACTAGTGCTAGTTTGATGCATAGTCACATTGATCCAATAATGTAACCCTGTACATGGTATATGTGTATGAACGGAATAGAATAGTAGTTTATTCTACACATATATTCTATGTTGGGCGTCATATTATAATATGGCCATGGCAGTATAGACTGTATAATAGACTACTGAGCTTTTCTTTCCTTCTTTCCTATCTTAATCATTTTATTCATTCTGATCTTTCATTTTCTTCTTTCTTTGTTGCTTCATTTTTTATTTTAGAGATTATTTTAGTGAGAAGTGGTCACAAAGAGTGCCACATATTCCACCAACCCTAAAACCAACACACACACACACACACACACACACAAAGAAGCTGTAATGAGACAAAATGCCCCTCTAATCAAAAGGTTGATTGTGAGCTGATTAATCAGCTAAAAACTGATGTTTGGAGAACTGGGCCTCATACAGGTTTAAGAAACACTAAAAATCTCCTCAAGGCACAGTGAACCAGTCAGGATGCTGGTGGTCACACACACACACACACACACACACAGTACTGCTCTAAAGAAAGGTAACATTTCTTGCATTATTCAGTAAGTCCAGGGCAGACTTTTTGAGTCATCCTTAAAATATATCCATTTGTGATATGCATGACTTCTTGTTTATGAACTGTTATGACTTGTATATGAATTCTCTTCATTACCCAAAATTTGTAAGATCAACACATGAGCATCTCAGCGGACACACTTTAGAGCAGTGTCGTAAAATATCCCTGTCGTCTTCTCGGACACGTTGCCGTAAAGGCTTCAGCTGCTCACGTCTATCTAGAGAAAGCGGGGTTTGTTAGCTCAGCTGAGAGAGGGAGCAGAAGTAACATCGCCTACAGTGAGACGGAACATATGGTCAAGAGAAATTCCTCTGGGCATACTTATCAGTCTGATTTGTTACAACACACTGGCGTATTATTGCATTTCAGGCAAGCTTTCAAAACACAAACTCAGTAACCTTTAGTCATTTAATATGCATCTTTGAAAAACATTATTCCTTTCCTATAGGCAAACAAACTAGTTTATTATACTTCCATCGAAATGTACTAGCATCAGCTATCATATGAAAAGGAGTAGATCTCACAGGTGGTAACTTTTACAGTAAAGCAGCACAGAAAATCTCCTGGATTCACCCTGTTGGTGTCAAAGCTATATTTATCTTATTTCTCTTGGGATGCCTGAAGGACAGCAGTTGAATTGAATTAATAACAAATATTCATTCGGGGAAGTCATGTGTTAAATTAACAAACTGCAATGATGTAAGGGAAAGAAATATAAGATCGAGAGCGAGCATTTTTTAGTATGATGGGCCCCCTGGTGGCAGAGTAGCAGCAGTTTGCATGAGTAACACAGCTTAAATTGCTGTAAAAGCAACAGAAATACAATCATAACTGTGTGTATTATAAAACAAAGTAGTGTTTTGTACTTTAATCAGTGTTTATAGGCAAAAGTGTTAAAATAAATACTCTCATGGTACTCTCATTATAGCAGAGCAATGTAGGTAGAAACAGCCCACTGCTTAAATTATAAATGTGGCACCATGACACACTCAAATGAACCTTTTGGCCTTGGATCAAACCAATACACTTGGCAGAAATCCCGTACTGGTGATCACCCTGAGAATATTCAGCCTCATAGTGAAGCATAGCATCATGATCCTATTTACCCTTGGCCTAATGGTCTCTTGCTTCTCCAACTATTAGCCTCTCTCTTCTTGCTCACTGACCATCAGTGGATGGCCTCTTCTAGGCAGAGTCAGAGTTTTCCTGCCATATTCTATCCATTTCCTATCCAGGATGTGAAAAAATTCATCATATTGTTTTAATAGCTCCGTTGTCTTCATGGCACTTTGTTTAGCTATGTTCTCTAACAAACTCTGGGAACATGTGTATTTATATGTGTGGTGCTTTAATTGCATACAGGTAAACTCCACTGAACATTGTGTGACTTGTGATGGCTCCAGAAATAACCCTGGTGAATACTTGTGCAATCACAACTTTTATATCTTCATATCAGTTTTATGTTGTTAAAAATTTATGGGCTATTTTTGTTTAGATTCATTACAAATACACTGATCAGGCATAACATTATGACCACCCATCTAATATTTTGTCGGTCCCACTTTCGCTGCCAAAACGGCCCTGATCCGTCGAGGCATGGACTCCACTAGATCCCTGAAGGTGTGCGGTGGTATCTAGCACCAAGATCTTAGCAGCAGATCCTTTAAGTCCTCTAAGTTGCAAGGTGGGATCTCCATGGATCAGACTTGTTTGTCCAGCACATCCCACAGATGCTGGATTGGATTGAGATCTGGGGAATTTGGAGGCCAAGTCAACACCTCAACTTCTTGTTGTTCTCATCAATCCATTCCTGAAGCATTTTTGCTTTGTTGCACGGCACATTATCCTGCTGAAAGAGGCCACAGCCATCAGGGAATACCGTTTCCATGAAAGGGTGTAAATGGTCTGAAACAATGATATGTGTCAAAGTAACATCCGCATGGATGGCAGGACCCAAGTTTTGTTTTGGATCGGACCACACAGACCACACGGTCCAGCCTTCGCTCCCCATGTGCATCAATGAGCCTTGGCCGCCCATGACCCTGTCACCAGTTCACCATTGTTCCTTCCATGGACCACTTTTGATAGATACTGACCACTACAGACCGGGAACACCCCACAAGAGCTGCAGTTTTGGAGATGTTCTGATCCAGTGGTCTAGCCATCACAATTTGGTCCTTGTCAAACTCGCTCAAATCCTTACACTTGCCCATTTTTCCTGCTTCTAACACATCAATTTTGAGGACAAAATATTCACTTGCTGCCTAATATATCCCACCCACTAACAGGTGCCATGATGAGGAGATCATCAGTGTTATTCACGTCACCTCTCAGTGCTCATAATATTATGGATGATCGGTGAATTTTCAATTTAGTCCATTTCATTTAAAGGTTGTAACACAACAAAACTGTGGAAAGGTTTGTGGGGGATCTGAATATTTATGCAAAGAAAGACACTGTAAATAATGTTTTTATTGCACAGTCCTATTAAATTTCCATTAAACCGGATGGATAATGTGGAGTCCTCCATTTCACATCTAGAAAAAATAGAAAATAGCAGGAAAGCGTTGTGATCAATTTCAAATTGAAGATTAAGAAGAGGGAAAATTTGAATATTCCCTCTGTGATCTGATTCAAGGTTTAGGTGGGTGGAAATTGTCAAATCATTTAAGCCACACATTACACCATTAATGCTGGACAAACAGGCATGTATGAGGCACTCTTATTGGATGCATAAAATCAAGAAGACATGCTTGATTTTTTGCTGAATAGAGACATATATCCAGTCATTATCTATGTAAAGGCTCAATTGTACCAACATTAGAAGAACGTATAAAAGAAATAAATGAAAATACACTATATTGCCAAACGTTTTGGGACGTCTGTAGGGTTTAATATGGAGTTGGCCCACCCTTTGCAGCTATAACAGCTTCAGCTTTTCTGGGAAGGCTTTCCAGTGTGTTTAGTGTTTACCGTACTTCTAGAAGAGCACTTGTAAGGTCAAGCACTGATATTGGACAAGAAGGCCTGGCTCACAGTCTCCACTCTAATTCATTTGAATTCACTTGAGATCCTGAGAGCGACCAAATTCTTTCACAAATGTTTGTAGAAGCAGTCTGCATGCCTCCTTTTATACACCTGTGGCCATGGAAGTGATTGGAATTCAATGATTTGGAGGGGTGTCCCAAAACCTTTGTCAATATAGTGTATGTGACTGAAAAAAAGAGAACACGGCCAAAGACTTGGGTTTCTGCTGCAAACATTTCAATGTGCCAAAACATGTATTACATTTTAATGGAAAACTAAGACAGGAACTAATACAGAAATGTTAGACATATGAGTTTGGGAATGCAGCTCAGAACAGCTGTGCTCGCTGTTAGGAAGTCCTGCTGCTGTAAGACATGACTAGGTCTTCACAACGGTGATCTGGCACCACAAAGCTGCCATCTGGTGTGTGGTGGATGATCCCACTGTTGTTTTAAAACTGGCTTTCCTTTACTAGTGGCACTGGCAGTTGTTTTTGAAGATTTAGCTGGCCTTATGTCTATTTGATTTGCATTAGGAAGGCTAGAGACATTCACGATGCATAACAGATAGGATCCTGATCACTTTGGTGAGATAAGAATGGGTGTAAAATGTTGTAAATGTAAATGTAACACCGTTGTTTAGAAAGATGCATTACCCGATTACAGAATCTTGTTCATTTTCTTCAGAAATAAAATATAACCACCTTATTTCTGGGAGGAAAAAAATGTTTCACAGGGATTTCACAACTGTGTCCTCACATGAACAAACACAAGACTTGATTCTTCACTGTGTTTATGGTTCCTTGCCTCTCAGCTTTATCTTCTCATGGTCTTTTTTTCTGCTGTTGGTCTGTTTGCACATTCTGTCTGTTTTCTGGCTCCATGACCTGCCTTGCCCTTTGGTTTTGTTTGCCATATTTATGTATGCATTTGAATCCATCTAGTCTGCAATTTCATAACATTTTGTCGAAAAAGAGAGTTTCATATAATAACCAAACAACAGGCATCATAAGAAAATGATGAAATAAAATAAATCTAACGGGTTGTATCACAGCAATTGTCATTAAAATACAATACACTTTTACATTTAGTCTGAGAAACTTGGGAAATCTGAAAAAGTGGAGGTGTCTCAATGTCCTTGAAGTGGCACTGTCACCCTCTGGAACATAGAGTACTTCTATATGTTGATAAGACTCGACTGAATGCTTGCTATTGCCTTTGGAAGCATTTGTAGTGAAGTTACTTAATCAAATATAAAGTAGCATATATGTTTATAACTACCAGTGAGTCTGGGAGCTTTAATAGTAAGGGTGTTTCAGGGTATTTTGTCTGAAAACAACATGACATTATGATGAAGGCTCCAAGAACAGAAGAGTGAATCCCTTCGATGCAACCGTGATGTTTGCTTCAGCTGCATAACACAACAGATTACACCGGAAGTCCATTCTCTAACCACAGCCTATTGCGGGTCATCCAAGACCATATTCTTTGTATCTTTTTGCAACGTATGACAATGCCCATGTGCACAAAGTTAGCTCCATGAAGACATGGTTTGTGAAGGTTGCAGTGGAAGAACCTGAGTGTCCTGCACAGATCCCTGACTCTGACTCAACCTCACCGAACACCTTTGGGATGAACTGGAACACCGACCGAACCCCAGACCTCCGCACCATCCCAACATCAGTGTCTGATCTCACTAATGCTCTTATAGCTGAATGATCACAAATCCCCACAGCCACACTCCAACATCTAGAGGGAAGCCTTTATGGGAATTAAAAATCTGAAATAAACACTTAATACAGAATTTGGTGGAAAATGCAGTTTAATGAAATGGTAGGTGGCTAGGCCCCAGTAGGGCTTAATAAAATGAATGGGATAGGAGTGGTAAGATGATAGTCCATGGGGCTGACCATTGGGTAACAGTCAAACTCGGATACAGGGGCATCATCATCATCGCTGGAACTCAAAGCAATTGGGTTGCTAGATGAGCCTGGAGTAGACAGAGGTGAATAGGTCATCTCAGTCTGAGTTGAAGTGTGAGCTATGGTCACATCCGATATGCGGGTGATTAAGAGATGACGAAGATGATGTAGACGTTGTATTAGTTCATGACCTTGTTCAGGAGTAGAAATTCCAGTGCCAGAGACTAATAGACATACAATATATAAAGCATAGAAATGATTAGTTAAAAGTACATGTAATCACAACACTAGCAACATAAGCACACATACAAGATATATGCATTAAAATGACATCTTTTCACAGGCACACACACACACACACACACACACACACACACAGCTATGAAGAACTTAAAATAGATACAAATACATTAATAGAGTTAGTAAACTATGATGAATAAAACAGAAAACGCAATACTAACTATACTACTACTACTATACTTTTTGTTATATTTTGGACCCTTAAAACTGGGTATTTAGTATTTTTTGTTATATTCCTATCTTATTTTATTCAAATTCAAATTTTATTAGTCACATACAATAATCGTACACAGTATGATATGCAGTGAAATGCTTACACGACTTTTATGACCCTAGGAAAAGGAAAAGGAATAAGGACAGAACAAAAGACAGGATAAAAAAATATAAAAATAAAATACAAAAATACAAAATATAAAAAATAAGAATACAAATTATACTAAAATACGAAATATAAAAATAAGTTCACGGTAAGCAAAAAATATAATAGAATAAAAATAGAATAAAATATAATAAATATAAATAAAGTAGGGTATGTATATATAATATGTATATAAAATAAGATAGAATATGTATATGTGTAAAAGTGTAAAATGTACATACAGGAAGTGTAAAATACAACAGCTGTGATACAAAGTTATGTAAAATTATAAAATTATATAAAGTGTAAAGTGAATAGAGTATATTATTGTAATATTGTAGTGCAATAGTGACCAAGATGCAGACAGCAGCAGTACTGGGTGGTCACGAAGTGGAATGAGGTGATGAGAGCAGTGGTATTGTCCATCTTTAAAGTGCAGATGTGCAAAAGTCCTCTTTGTTTATTTATTTTATTTATTACCTTATTATCTGTGCTTGTGGAAGCTGTACATTTCTATCTATCTATCTATCTATCTATCTATCTATCTATCTATCTATCTATCTCTGTCTGTCTGTCTGTCTGTCTGTCTATCTATCTATCTATCTATCTATCTATCTATCTATCTATCTATCTATCTATCTATCTATCTATCTATCTATCTATCTATCTATCTATCTATCTATCTATCTATCTATCTATCTATCATTGCTTTTTTCATCCACAGCTTCTGTGAGTATTATTCTTACTAAATTGTTGATGAGTTAAACAGGTTGAAAGAAGTGACCGTACACCCAGTGTCACAGAAAAAACTGACACCTTCCCAGAAGAGTGAAGCTTATTATAACAACAGAGAGGAAATAAATCTGGAATTAAATATTCATCAAGGACAGATGAGTGTGATGGTCAGGTGTGGACATACTTTTGACCATGTAGTGTATTTGAAATTCAGTGACTTACATTGTAATCCCCCATGGGCATCAAATGGTAATAAATAACAAAATAATCAAATCTATCCCTCTTTGCTTTTTTCCAGAGGCGTTCGAATCTGAATGTGATTCACTGAATTTGACATGCAGCCATAAAAGCACTGAATTCCTAATTATTTCAGAATTGGATTAAAAGTTGTAGAATTCATTTTTAAAGCTTTGTATACAAATTTTTTTTATTTAAAACTGATTTCTTGTACATATCTAAATCATAGTGGCATAGTTGGATAGATAGATAGATAGATAGATAGATAGATAGATAGATAGATAGATAGATAGATAGATAGACAGACAGATAAATAGACAGACAGACAGACAGGCAAACAGATAGATAGATAGATAGATAGATAGATAGATAGATAGATAGATAGATAGATAGATAGATAGATAGATAGATAGATAGATAGATAGATAGATAGACAGGCAGATAAATAGACAGACAGGCAAACAGATAGATAGATAGATAGATAGATAGATAGATAGATAGATAGATAGATAGATAGATAGATAGATAGATAGATAGATAGATAGATAGATAGATAGATCATTCTGTACTTCAGAGTCAGATAGATAGATAGATAGATAGATAGATAGATAGATAGATAGATAGATAGATAGATAGATAGATAGACAGACAGATAAATAGACAGACAGACAGACAGGCAAACAGATAGATAGATAGATAGATAGATAGATAGATAGATAGATAGATAGATAGATAGATAGATAGATAGATAGATAGATAGATAGATAGATAGACAGGCAGATAAATAGACAGACAGACAGACAGGCAAACAGATAGATAGATAGATAGATAGATAGATAGATAGATAGATAGATAGATAGATAGATAGATAGATAGATAGATAGATAGATAAAATGATCATTCTGTACTTCAGAGTCTTCAATGATAACATTAATCATTAACAAATATTTTAACAAAAATAAAAGTATAAAACATTGTTTTAGGTTTAAACAAAAAAAAGAGAGAGAAAGACTGGCGCGTCTTCACTTGCTACGGTGAAGCCGTGATGACGTCATCATTCAGTGTCAGGCGGCTTTCAAACATCGGAGCGTCAAGTGTCGTTGTCCTGACTTGCTTACCGTAGCTCTAGACCAAACCATCGCTGAATAGGGGGGCTTTATTTTTAAATAATACTAAAAACATAAAATATTTTCAAGCAAGTGTTGTTTTTATACATTTATATTTCGGACACGTAGAGTAAAACTATTCCCCAAAGTTATATTTTGGTAATGTTGCTGATATTTTGTTATATATTATTTCTCTTTTTTACCTCTGAAACCCCTCTGTCCGGAGCGTTACTTTGTTCCTCGAGACGGGACGATGGCAGAGGTTTAAGTGAAAGCTATCGAAGGTTTTTTTGACAGCCGGGGGAAGTTTTATTCAACACAGTGACATTGGTCAAGGTAACATGACATTTATATAGAGTTACTGTCCCACGGAGTGGTCAGTGCGTCTGTGTCACGTCGTCGGAAACGTTTAATGTGATAAAATAAAACAGCGGCTGAAAGAGAGAGAGAGAGAGAGAGAGAGAGAGGGCTGGTTGCAGGGCGCTCGGAGGCTAAGAGCTCGGCTAAGTTCGGTAGTTACTCAGCAACACGACTCCGAGCTCACGGGCCCCAGGTCTGGAGGCTTGTCCCAAACAAGAGAGTGTGTGCCTTCGTATTTATTTCCACTAAACACTCAAAGTGCGCTGTTTGCTTCGATTCCCACATTTTCAAGCGAAACCGAACGGCAGAACAGCCGAAGCTAAGCTATGTAGCTAACTAGCCGGGCCTGTGTACAGTTAGTTCGCTAGCGTAACGTAAATATGCGTCCGTTGTCGTAAAGATGCACGAAATGACACGAGAGGCACCACTGATCTAATGATCTCGCTTACTGCTGTGTGTTCGGTGCATCATCTAAAGCCTTCACACACTTGGCTTTGAGCTGGATTTTCACTCCAGTCAGGCTTCTGATCAACAGCACCATTTCTCCTTTAAATGTCGACAGTTTCACAGCTCTCCCTTAGTGTTGACATGATAGGAACCCTCATATTAGAGGGTGTCTGTTACACAAACAGCAGCAACGACAAGATGTGGATATATTAAGGTTATGTGTATCAATATTATAGCTTAATTTTTTTTTTTTTTTTTTTAGAAAATTCATACTGGACCAGTCTTTGTGTTTTGTCCAGTTATAAATGCTCTCTAAACTGTAGAAGAGGCGGGTGTTGTTCTACAGGGGTCTGTCTTTAGCAGCAGACATGTAAAATGTTCCATTTTTCCTTTTCGCTTGGTTGAGAAGCAACTGGTTTATATACACTGTATTGGCAAAAGTTTTGGGACACCCATCTAATTCAGGGGTTGGGCTTGGCCCCTTAGTTCCAGTGAAAGGAACTGTGAGCCAGGCCAAGACTGGGATGTCTTTACATGCACATGAATGTAATATGGAGTTGGCCCACCCTTTGCAGCTATAACAGTTTCAAATCTTCTGGGAAGCCTTTCCACAAGGTTTAGGAGTGTGTTTATGGGAAGTTTTGACCATTCCTCTAGAAGCTCGTTTGTGAGGTCAGACACTGATGTTGGACGAGAAGGCCTGGCTCACAGTCTCCGCTCTAATTCATCCCAAAGGTGTTCTATCAGGTTGGGGTCAGAACTCTGTGCAGGCCAGTCAAGTTCCTCCCTCATCCATGTCTTTATGGACCTTGCTTTGTGCACTGGTGTGCAGTCATGTTGGAACAGGCAGGGGTCATCCCCAAACTGTTCCCACAAATTTGGGAGCATGAAATTGTTCAAAATGTCTTGGTATGCTGAAGCATTCAGAGTTCCTTTCACTGGAACTAAGAGGCCAAGCGAAAACAATACGCGAGTTCGATGATTTGGAGGGGTGTCCCAAAACTTTTGGCAATATAGTGTATGTGTGGAACTGGGTAAGGTGGAGTTTATGGGACAGACCGTTTTTCTAACTTGGAGCTGTTCGGTGCCTGCATTTTCACTCAGAACACGAGTCCATCCTCAGGGTTTCTTCGTCAATAATATTAAGTCAGATGCTTTCTGCTGATGGCCCTAAGGTCTCCGTCACTCTCTGTGCTGCAGGCAGTCCACTTCATATATGTGCAGCATGAATCTAAAGTCACATGCTATGTTGTTTTCTAGGATGTTATTCTTGTTTAAGTAAATAGGTGTGGTTGAAAGCAACCTTGAGAAATACTCAACAGAAATAATTGAGGAATTGAGGTACATGTATCTTGTGTAAATCACACAGAGCAGACTTCATGGTTCTAAAGGAAATGCTCCAACATGCTCATACCATGTCGGTATCATGTTTAGTCTTTATTTTGATTTTATATTTTTGACATCTGCATCATAAGAAATAGCAATCCTAGTCCTGTCATTCACTGTGTGATCGTTCTTCATGTATTTCGTCGTTGTTGTATAAGAGTAATAACTCCTTAGGTTCTTTGTTTTTATAGTGATTGATTGTCTTCCTTTCCTGTTCCCACAGTTTGCAGTGGGAGCTGCACGATGTCCTTAAAGCCACGGGTGGTGGATTTCGATGAGACCTGGAACAAGCTGCTCACCACCATCAAGGCGGTGGTGATGCTGGATTATGTAGAAAGAGCTACGTGGAATGACCGCTTCTCGTATCCTTCCATAGGGGAGCTGGGGGATGGGCAGCGCTTGGTTTGGTGCAATGAAGTTATTAGTGCTTTAGGGACTTAGGGACACTGTCCAGTGTGAAGAGTAGAACTGAAAACCTCTTCACTGAGAGCTCGACAATAGTACAAGGTTAAAGGCAGTCGATGAATTAAGACAATAAAGGTTTAAATTGCACAATTATGTAACGCAAAATCATAAATACAACACATTACAGTCAGTAAAGGTTTAGACACTCATATATGCTGGAATCCCACACAGACATGGAGATATCGTGAGAAACTTCACACACTGTAACCTCAGCTCAGGATCAAACCTGATGTGCCGGTTGGCTGCCCAAGAGGAGTCGAGTAAAGAGTCATTTCAGTTACCTGCACACACCCAAAAGGGACTAATTTTAATATTTAAAAATATTTTATCTAACCTTTACCTCTCGTACATTAATGTTGCACAGTTGCCTCAATTATCTGCCTTTGGATTCTCATTATAAGTGAGTTTCTTTTATTGGAACAAGTAGTTGTTATTGGTTTAACTCTTATGTCCTCGTGTATCTATCTGAGCACGAATGTTTAGATCATGTTGTATGTTTAAAGATCTTTAAAATTATACAGAGCAAATAATGCGAACCCTACCGAAACTGTGATCCAGTAAAATTTCTTTAACCCCAGGTGTCAGTGATATTTACGCATTGTGTGTTGCATACCCAGAACCCTTGGGTGAACGGCTATACACAGAGACAAAAGTGTTTCTGGAAAATCATGTCCGTCAGCTATACAAGGTAAGCAGTAAGGTTACACTCGATAAGTAGCGTCTCTGCTTATCTCTGTTCATTTACTCGTCAGTGCGTATCTGTAGGACATTTCTCAGTACCACACTGCTGAGAAGGTCATCACGCTGAAGCTTCTCTCTCTTTGCAGAAAGTGCTGGAGTCTGAAGAGAAAGTGCTGCTTATGTATCATAGATACTGGGAGGAGTACAGTAAGGGTGCTGACTACATGGACTGCTTATATCGGTGCGTACAGAGACATTTATTTTTCTAGGCCATAGCTCACCATATATCTTCATCGTACGTTTATTAACACTAGGCGTTTTTTTATTTTTTGAGTGGTTGCGACGGGAACAACAGCTTTTATGTGATTATTGTGCCAGTCCCGTGTTTATAAAAGTGTTTGGCCGATATATTTTTCCACATTTGCTTCAGCTGAAAGTACATAAGGGTGCTTTAATTGCATTTAACGAGCACTCAAACAACTGAAACTCAAAAGTAAACACATTTTGGATAAACTGTGAGGGGAAACTGCCATTGTGACTCACATAGAATGATACATCAACTCTTAATACTGCTCATCACTGACTCATCAGTTGTTTTCTGGTGTTTATCTGTCCACCTTTTGACCAAGATTGTGTGAGATGCAGTCCAGTTTGCGTCCGTTTACTGCTGTTTATATAAACGGTTTATTTTTCCCATTAGGTACCTCAACACTCAGTTTATAAAGAAGAACAAGCTGACTGAAGCAGATCTGCAGTACGGCTACGGAGGAGTCGATATGAACGAACCGCTGATGGAGATCGGAGAGGTATTAAAACTCTAAACAAACTACTGTGCTCCAGTTGCTGCGTGTGAGATTATGCTTCGCTTGCTGCCAAATGACTGAAGACGGGAATGCAGTCTTGGCACAGACACAACAAGGTCATGAGTCTTGTATCTGTGTTAGATTTTAACCACGTTTGTTTGTTTCTTCAATGATTGCTATATCGTGAATCAGCTCTTAACATTTGACAGACATCTTCCTATCGTGTTCCTCGTTTTTCTGCTCTGTGCAAACAGTGAATACACCATCGGAAAACCACAGATTCGCTCAGTGTTTATCAATTTCCTAAGAGGAAGGTGTCAACGTCAGCCATGATTAGAAGTACACCTGTTTAGATGGTTTAATTATAGCACTAGGCCCGGTGGCAGGTGTATTATTTTCTGCTGTAGTCAAAGAATTGGAGACAGGTGGGAGAAGATTGTGGACACATGGAGCATTTTATTAGGAATAGTTGTATAAATACTCATTTTTGCAGTTATTTAATTGGTTAATTCCACCAGTCATTTGGGCTCTCAGCTTCGTATCCGTATATTTCTGATCGTGGAATGATTGATTGTGCTAAAATGGCTTCAGTATTGCTTTAATTTCTGATTTCCTGCAAAGTTTTAACAAAAATAAGTCTGGTGTACATTGAAAATGGTGCAATAAAGGAAAAACCCCAAATGACCAGCAGTTCTGCAAATGGAAATGTCTTGTTAGGAGCGGTCAGAATGGGCAAACTGGTTCTAGCTGACTGCAGGCTACAGTAACTGGTATAACCGCTCTGCACAATTGTGGTGAGCAGAAAAGCATCACAGAACACACAAGTCAAACCTTGAGGCAGATGAGCTGTAGGAGCAGGTAACCACATAGGGTTCCCTTTCCTTCACCCACAGTAGGTTCGCACCAACAGCATGACTCCATGGACCAAGCCTGCCTCTTGTCACCAGTCCAGACTGATGGAAGTGGTGTGGGGAATGTTTTCTTGGCACACTTTGAGCTTGTTATTACAAATCAATCATTGCTCAAATGCCTATTTGAGTATTATTTCTGACCATGTGCATCCCTTCATGAGACTGGTTGAATATGATGGTGTTCTTCACTAGCCTTCCTAGTCACCAGATGTGGACAGGACAGGACAGGAGATTCACAGCATGTAATTGCACCTGAAAAATCTACAGGAATTGGACCAGAATCTCAAAGGAATGTTTTCGACATCTTGTGGAATCCATGCCCCGAGGAAATGAGGCTGTTTTGAGAGCCAGGGGAAACCCTGCATAATATTAGTATAGCATTCCTAGTGTTTGATGAACATATGTACATGCCTTTATGCTTTATACGTGCAGTTAGTGTAACAGAGAAATCATTTGTGGAGATCTGCAGTAAATAATGGGAGGAAGGAAGAAAGGAGCTCTAGTGGACTTGCTGTCATAGGATTTTAATCTACTTTGGAAATGCCAACCCCGTTGCGATTAATTTCCTAAAACAGCACAGCTTTGAGTGTTTTATTTCTTACAGAACTTGTAACTAGGTCATCTCAGATCTCTTAAAATTTATATAAAAATTCTTTGTTTTTGTTTTTTTAATATGATTGTGTTGGTATTTCCAGCTTGCACTTGACATGTGGAGGAAGCTGATGATTGAGCCTCTTCAAGCCACGCTGATCCGAATGCTTCTGAAAGAAATCAAAAAGTAGGTTAAAGCATCAGACCAAGTCGATATCACCTTTTGCACCTTTTTAGTTTGATTTCTTAGTCAATATTGTGTCATATTCATAAACCCTTCCCCTTGGATTCAGATTCATATGATTAACTACTATTTCTGTAATAATAAGTTTGGCTAAAATGTTCCTAGTGACCGGTGTGGGGAGCATCCGAACCAGAAAGTAATCCATGGGGTTATCAACTCCTTTGTTCATGTTGAACAGTACAAGAAAAAGTTTCCTCTAAAGGTGAGCACCTGTAAAATAATAACACGAGGCTGTGCATTGTGTCCTGGTGATGTTTCATAGGAGACTAGCTGTTTTATTATTTGATATTCAGATATGTTTGCAGGCATGAACTGCGCACTCACGTGCTATTAAAAAAACAAAAACCGAAAGTATCTGCACATGTGACTCACTTGAGAACTATTTCCTTGTTGTAGTTTTATCAGGAGATTTTCGAAGGGCCATTTCTGACAAAAACAGGCGAGTATTACAAACAAGAAGCCTCCAACCTTCTGCAGGAGTCCAACTGCTCTCAGTATATGGAAAAGGTAACATAATGATTCCTACCTTCCTGGCCAGGGGTGGTACTGAGAAATCATATTTATGTGAAGGTATAGATACTTCTTGTTAAAAGAGGATGTATCCACAGCCGAAATAATGAAAGTAAAAAAGGTTCCTACTTTTCAAGCATTACAAAAAGTACATGTTCATGATATAGGAAATTATTCTTCTAGAATCATTTTTGCCTGAAGCAATCATTCTGTGTGTAATATTTACCCTCAGGTAGACCCTTCACACTTACAGTGGCTGTAAAAGGTTTTGAAAAAGCTTAAACTAAGATAAATCGTGACTGAATAATTTTTGCTTTTATTATCAAATTGCAACCTATAAATGAAAGTGAAAGAAATAAGAAGCATTTAAGGGAAATGACAAAAATTGTATGGTAACCTGGTTGCATAAGTCTGTACAGAAAGAAAGAAAGAGAACCAACCATAACAATTAGATGGTGCTTCATTGTTTTTCTTTCCCCTAGAAAAGGGCTTCTGATTTGCCATCCTACCCCATTACTCAGGTATATGAAGAATTCAGGTTCATTTTGGCACATGTAGGAAGACACCAGTAATTGTAATCTATGGTACAAGGTTCCATGGGACCTGATTTGTAAGCCCAAGATTTCTCTGTCAGGAAAATCCTATAGGAACAGCTCTACTTGTATTTAGTTAATCAGTCTCTTTTATTATTGGCAGGCGTATACTAATTAGTATTTAATGTGACTTTGAGTATGATTGGATGATTGGTTGGTGTGCACACTTATGCCAGTATAGGATGTTTAATTTACTTTCTTTTTTTACATCATAAATAGCCTCCATTTTAACGGCGGTGTGTAAACTTTATAAGTCCACTGTATGTCAATTTTAATATTATTCAATTACATAGTAATATACCAAAACAATACTTTAGTATAGTAATGAAGTACAACTGCTATTGTCCGTCCCTGTTCTTACACAAAGTTGTTAGTTTTTGTTTGATGTTGTTAGATAGATCATTGTTCTTAGATATAGATGCTACACTCTTGTTTTTGTATTTTGTATTTGCTCTTGCTAACAGTAATAGTTAGCGTTTATACCAGCATCTTTTTCAATCTTAATGTCACAAGATTGTTCACCAAAGGCCCGAGCTAAATGTGTAGCAGCCTGGGAAAAGCATTCACATGGTGACATATTTCTGCTATATATAGTTCAGAAGTCACCCTCTACTGAAATGTGTGTCTCTCTTCTGCATGAATCTTAACCACAAGTGATTTAAAGTGAGATTAAGTGCAATAGAAGATTGCATCAGAAGAGAATTGTGGAAATTTTGACATCCGGTAGCTGATTGTTTTACCCTTGAATTTTACAGTGTAGACAAGACCATTTGTTACGCTTAGGCAAGGTTGAATATGACATAAAATATTTCTACATTATTGCGTTCTTGTTTTGATTAAGTATCTTTATGATTTCTTAAATGTGTTACAGAATATTGCAGGCCAAATTTACTATTTGTAATCCTGTTTTTATTTATTGTTCGTGTGTGTCTTTTTGTCTAAAGGTTTTAGGGCGGTTGAAAGACGAAGAGGTGCGATGTCGGAAGTACTTGCATCCAAGTTCCTATGCCAAAGTGATCCACGAATGCCAGCAGAGGATGGTGGCTGACCACCTGCAGTTCCTGCATGGAGAGTGCCAGAACATAGTCAGACAAGAAAAGAGAGACGGTCTGTACTTAATTCTAGGTCCAAAAAAAATTGCATCAGTGAACACAACACAACAGTTTTGTACCACAGTGCAACACCAAAACTAAACCAAACCCAGTGTATATAATCTTACTATTAAGGCTGTGACAGTGAGAGCTTATTGAGGATCAGCTAAATGCTGGATTTTCCAAATAATGTGAAGGTCATGGTATAGACTCATTCATTTGCAGGACAACGATCTGTAGTTGCATTTATAGGGACATCTATTTTAAATTTTCACGCCCATAAACATGACACTGATCAAAATTGGTTGCTTTTCATGTCAGACACTCTCTTGGGCTTTCCTTGGCCAATAAAAGCTGCTGTGGAGGACAGACCTGTCTGCCATCTGTCTGAAAGTCTGGTTACCTGAAACTAGTGGACACCTGACCTTTATTCTCATATTTGGTTCTTCCCCAAACTGTTGCCACAAACTTGGAAGCACACAATTGTGTTGAATGGCTTTGTATGCTGTTTCATTACAATTTCCCATTTACTGGAACTAAGAGGCTCAAAACTGTTACAGTATGACACAGTGTGCCCAATGCAAGCTCCATTTAGACATGGTTTGTGAAGGCGAGTGGAAGAAACGGAGTGTCCTGCACAGAGTCCTGAATGAACGCCTAATACTCTTGTTACTAAATAAACACTAATCCCCATTGCCATGCTCTAAATTCTAGAGGAAAGCCTTCCCAGAAGAGTGGAGGTTATAATAATAGCAAAGGGGAATAAATCTGGAATAAAATGTTCAGCAAGCATAGGTGTGATGGTCACCTACGCTCATTGATGGTCAGGTGTGCACACACTTTTGGCCATGTCATACCCCAGCTCTGTTATTTAACTTGTGATTCGTCTATAAACCCTGTCTCTGCAGGTTTCGGAGCTGATTTCAGCACGCCAAATCTTTATATATGAATTACTCTTAATCTTAATCATGACTCCTATCCAGTTCAAGTAAATCACTAAACAAATCAGAAAAGATCTAATCAATATGGAGTAGCATTACTTAATGGGAAACTGACAACAAGCAAGCAGCAGATACCAGCATTTTAGCAGCATTATTCGGGCTTGTGTCTGTGGACGAGTTCTCTCGGTACGAGTCAATCTGGGAACGCAGTTATGACATTTTATGTTATTCTGAGTCAATGCCAGCTTCTTATATATAGATCCTGGCTATGACATGTTGGTAGCAACAGCTGGTTATAGTGTAAACATAGAGAGATGGTCAGGTGTGTACATTTTAGAAGAACCAAATACGATCTCTTACTAAATTCCATCATTTGTTGCTCCTCATTCACTATAAGTTCAGCTAAAGTCACAGTTCTTTGTGCAGCATTTATAATTATATTCATTAGCTTGTTTATTCTACCCTGTTGTTCACTTTGTCTGCAGTGTACTTTGTTGTAAGTAAAACCATAATGATTCCAGTGAATGACTGTGACGTCTATCCTTGATTTGTGGAAAAAAACTCTGAGGAGTCTCACTGACTGATGTGGGGATTTGACATAGCATGTGCCGACTCGCTTTCAGATATGGCGAACATGTACACACTGCTGCGGGCAGTCACCAATGGCTTACCACACATGATCCAGGAGCTGCAGGTGCACATTCGTGACGAGGGGCTCCGAGCCACCAGTAACCTCTCTCAGGAAAACGTGAGTCTGTGTGTGAACGGATGCATGCCAGTGCTGTTTTGACTGCACATGCAGGACAGTGCATTTGTGCTGATTTGATGAATGATTATAGCTGTAAATCCCAGGTCTTTACTTGTTGCGATTATCCGATTTACTAAATGCCCTGGTTTCTGCAAACATTACAATGTCGTCACTAATTCCCGCTATTCTTCCAGCCATTATTTTTAACTGGAAATCCAGTGAATAGACTTCCTGAAGTCTAGTCATGGACGTATGGTTATGGGACTTGACAGACCTGGGATAATCTTTTAATTCTTGCGAATAAAGAAAGGATTATCTGCTGGCTTTTGGTTTCGTATTACCATGTGGTTAAGAAGTTCTTCTGTTCCCCGTCTTGCTGCAGATGCCAACTCAGTTTGTGGAATCCGTGTTGGAGGTTCATAGTAAATTTGTCCAGTTGATTAACACAGTGCTAAATGGGGACCAGCAGTTCATGAGTGCACTCGACAAGGTACGCAAGATTTTTTGAAATAGATGGCATCTGAATATACATGTGCTTAAATATTAATTCATATCCGTGAAATCCATCATGATAAATGTTAATATTACGTGTCTCAGTGTTTTTATGCTTCCCATGGATGTAGCATTTTTCCATATAGTTTATCCAGGCCATGATTTTATACCAGTAGGTGGCATCAGAGTGTCGGGAAAATAGGATTTAGTCAGCTGTATGGTTGTCTATATATAAACCACGACAATAAAATTATAAGAACTAGAAGATAATATTACTCTCTTAAAATATTAAATTATTCTGTAGCAGAATATTATCATGCTGTCAACTGGTCTGAAATGATATTAAATTAAATGCTTTAATTATTCTGCTGTCTATTAAAACTGACAATTTGGTCTCGAGATGCTAAAGGAATTGCTTCATGACCATATTCAAATGCTAAACTCATGGTTTATTAAATGTGATTTTTCAGGCTTTGACATCAGTAGTAAACTACAGAGAGCCCAAATCCATATGTAAAGCACCAGAACTGGTGAGTCTTTGTTTTCTAACTAACTAATCAGTTAGTTAATTCATTTTGACGTCTTCTTACCTGTTCTCGCAGAATGATGCACTGTATGTTGATCTGTAAAAACAGACACCATGACAGGGGCGTAATTTCCACTGGGGACAGACTTTTCAAAATCCTGTTTGCCCCCAAACACTTATTGTTATGATTTTTTAGCCGTACGCCATCATCGCTATGGAGGAGCAGGACACAGAGAGTCTGCCTGTGTCGATGCGCGCGTCCCTATCCCGGAACGTCACGTGCATGCTAAAAATAGCTCGCTGAAATGTAATAAACAGGTATCACGGTTGCGGTCACTTTAATGTCCTCGTGGATGAAAAGAAAGCAAGGAGATGCGAGTTGGTTGATTCAGTAAATTAGCTCAGGTCAGGATAATCATATTTTCTGTCTACACCTGTTGATCTTAGCCTAACGTTGACTGCGCTAGCGTTAACATACACCGTTGCTACTAGGTAACTTCAGACTGTTAGCTAAGTAATTTAATGTAGATTTTGTGTAGCATGAAAACAAGTTCACTTTAAACCGCGCATTTTCTGTCAGCAATGTAGGACAAGCAGACTCTGGATGCTAGTTTAGTGGTAGAGTCAGTATGATCAGTGGTTTTCATATCAGAGGACAGATGAGATGGAGCATCTTCAGAACAGAGAGGGGTGAGATAAGGAGAAGCAGTAGCAGCACAACGTTACAGGTAGGTTATGTGCTATATGAAGAGCCAGGAGATTTTGTTTTGTTTGTTGGTGATAAAAGGGAGGAAGAGTGCATGATAAGTAGTGAATACAGTTTGATTATCATCATATTAAATGCTCTTATTTAGATATTTAGAATATTTTGTTAACATGGTCACATCATCACCTAGGTGTGGTTTCATAATATTTACCTGCTCACATGTGTGGTGGAAGAGAAACAAAGTGTTGGGCCCTGATGTTTTTTTATTGACCATTTTCATATAGTTTCTGTTGTGACGAACGTTTGTGTATTTTTATTTGTGTCCTGCTTTCATATCAGAGGACAGATAAGGTGAAGAGGCTTCAAGACAGGGAGTGATTCAACACACACACAGTGAACATTTTCGACTTTATAAAATGATTCTCTCGAGTCTTGGCGATCGGCCACTATTAAACAATAAAGAAATTAAGACATCTTTTTTATATATGGTTTAGTAGCCTACTATTCTTTTTAGAAGTATTTATCATTATAATCAGCTTACTTATTTCCTGGCTTTTGTATCACCATTAAATGTATGTAAATGGGATTCAAATCGAAAACATTTTCCCCCACTTCTCAAACCAAAGTTTCACCCTTGCTTACTCGGTATGTTGATTTCACGTCTGTTGTCTTGTTCTGTGCATTACAGCTCGCTAAGTACTGTGACAATCTGCTGAAGAAATCAGCAAAGGGGATGACGGAGAACGAGGTGGAGGATAAACTTACCAGCTTCATCACTGTCTTCAAATATATCGACGACAAAGACGTCTTTCAAAAGGTAATCTCAGCAGGACACCACATAAAGGGGCAGTGTTAAATATTCCAGTGTGGTTAAATAAGTAGTCTTTATTTATCACACATACATTATTGCACAGTGAAATTCTTTCTTCGCATCCTTGGAGGTTTGGGTCAGAGGGCAGGGTCAGATATGATGTAGCAACCCTGGAGCAGGAAGGGGTTGGGGGCCTTGCTCAAGGGCCCAACGGTGGCAGCTTGGTGGTCGATGTTCCAGTCAATGACCCAGAGCCAGTTTGGATAGTGTTGTTTATCCCAGTTGTGGTGTATATCAGGGATTCTCAAACCACTTTAACTGACACACTCTTAGGGTCATTATGTAAAAGTTTGCAGCAGTATTGTGTCTTCGTTTGTAATATTGAGGTTTGGATTTAATAGTTCAATTTGAGTGACCGGTCAAACAGCAATAACGAATAAGTATAGGAAGTCGGTAATAAATAAAATAATCATTTGAAAATACAGTAATACCTCACACATCTGCAAGGTTATGTTCCAGGACCCATTGCAAATGATGAGGTTTCGCGGATGTGCGGTGGAGTCACTAAAAATGCTAATACTGTACTGTAAATGCTTATTTTTTTAGAGTTTAAACCCTAAATATGACCCCAATCATGCTCCCAAAACACTTTAATTTCATTTAAAAGTTAGCTTAATACAATACCCTTAAAAAAAAGGAATAAATGTTTGACGTAAAAATAGAGTACAGTATCGCCTGTATAAAAACCAAGGGAAAAATCACTGAGATCACTTATTCACACTTACGGAATATAACACAAGGGGCGGGGAGATGAACCGCGACATTGCGCATACAAAGCATCGTAGCTACCAGCTAATCAGCAGCTAGGCAAAACTGTTAATGCTCTGTGATTGGCTACTTCCAACCCTTCTAGCCAATAGAGTGTCGCAATGGCTGTATGTTCGATATCATTAAAATAACATTTATATTTCATTTATATTGATATTTTGTTGATTTCACTTTTATAATTATATTACTAAATTAATAAACTAAATTTTTCTTAATAATTTCGTATTAAAAAGCCTGAAAATGTATAAATGGCCACGATACAAAATCACTTTTGCAGGATTTTGCGAGGATTTGGCGGGTCTGATGCAAATTAGTTAGGTTCCAATGAAAGTTTCGCTGATCAGTGAAGTCACGAATCGTGAAGACGCAGATCTGTGAGGTATTACTGTAGTGAGTTGTGAAAAAATATACAAATCACAGACCTCTTGACTACGGTTCAGTGAACTGACTTTAGCAACCATGGGTATAAATGACACCTGGAAAAATTTTTGAACTGGTAGAGAACCAGTAGAGATTTTCTAATATTGTATATATTGCAACTAAGCAAAACTATAAAGGTAGCAGATGTATTTTAAACTGTAACATTGCAGTCATTACATGTATGACCATGGGGTGGGATTATATTTTTTGGTGCAGTGGGTCTGTAACTAGACCTGTCCAGGGTGTACCCCTGCCTTTCGCCCAGTGTGTGCTGGGATAGGCTCCAGCAGATCCTCGTGACCCTAATTAGTATGGATGGATGGATGGATGGATGGATGTTTGACTATTTTACAATTCACTTTAGTTTTGTAAAACTTGCTCACTTAGAATAGTCAAGTTTTTGTCAAAAGGTGTTCAAAAGTCTGATATCTTCTGTGAAAATGTTTCTATTTATTTAATGTCATACAGCCATTTTCATTACAAATTATTATTACTGACAACAGCTTGAGTGAAAAGTAGAATCTTTGGAATATTTAGATAAATTTCAGTCTCTTAGTATATGGTTTATCCTCTTTTTACTTTAATGACGGTGTGCACTCAAGCTGGCATGGACTTTTTGTTCAAAGTAATTAATATGGTCAGTATCACAGATTTGCTTATATTTCACTATGGACCTAGAAATAGAGCAGAATCTTGAATATTATATATTCAAAATGTTGGCCGTTTACTTTCTTTGTTTATTTCCTATTTTAAATGAAAATCCCAGATTCTTTAAAGTGGTCTCAGACTTTGGGACCACTGTATGTAGTGTTTGCATGTGAGTTAGAAACCAGTTGCTTCTCTTAATCACTGATTGTGTGTCTCTTTTAGTTTTATGCCAGAATGCTCGCTAAGAGGTTAATACATGGCCTTTCATTATCCATGGACTCTGAGGAAGCCATGATTAACAAACTAAAGGTAAGGCCAAAGTGTGTCTCCACTTTTTTTTACCTGTAATTTTCCACTCAAGTTACTCTAAAATAATGTCCATGACTCAAGTGTGTTAATAACCAGCCCCTCACACCCCACCCTCTATTCTGTCTCTACACAGCAGCTCTGTCATTACACCCAAGCAGTTGCAGAAATAAAGGGCTTTATCAGAGAAAAGTGTGCCATTGTTTGCTTCCTAACTCTGTCTCCTTCTCTGTTCTCTGGTTTGCAGCAAGCATGTGGCTACGAGTTTACAAGCAAACTGCACAGAATGTACACAGACATGAGCGTCAGTGCCGACCTCAACAACAAGTTCAACAACTTCATTAAAACCCAGGAGACCGTAGTGGATCTGGGCATCAGCTTTCAGATCTACGTGTTACAGGTGAGAGAGATCACACAAGTATGTAGAGATGGAGGACAGGAAATACTAGGTCTGATATGTTAGTGCTTTAAATCTGTACATGAAGCAGAGTTCACATTCATCAACATCCCAGACATGTCTTAACCAGTAGAATTTACTCAAGTGTCAACATTTTGGGAGAGGTAAGAGGATTGTGTGAAATAAGAGGGTGTGTTCGCGTGTGTGTGTGTGTGTGTACGTGTGTACGTGTGTGTTGCAGGCAGGTGCATGGCCTCTCACACAGGTTCCTTCATCTACATTTGCCATCCCTCAGGAACTCGAGAAGAGTGTACAAATGGTGAGTAACCATGTCCCAGAGATACACACAGCTATCTTGACATCAGTAGGAAGGCAAAGCAGCAGAGCAGAGCTTAGCAGAGAGAAGATCTTAAACATCCCTGTCAAGTCCAATTGGTTTGATAATATGCAGGTGTGAAGGTCATAGACCTCTAATTATAAGGAAGGTAAGAAATTAGAGAGAAGCCTTGTGGTTACTCTACCGTAGTTGCAGGACGAGCAGAAAGCACTAGGAACAATAGCTACACAGATAACAACCAAATGAAGCCTCATCTCAATTCCAGTGTTTTAGTTCATATTTTGGTCAAGGGAGAGATACACCAACCAGGCATAACATTATGACCACCTGTCCAGTATTTTATTGGTCCCTCATTTGCTGCCCAAACAGCCCTGACCCGTCATGCACTGTGTATTCTGACACCTTTCTATCAGAACCAGCATTAACTTCTTCAGCAATTTGAGCAACAGTAGCTCGTCTGTTGGATCGGATCACACGGGCCAGCCTTCACTCTCCACGTGCATCAGTGAGCCTTGGCCACCCATGACCCTGTTGCCAGTTCACAACTGTTCCTTCCTTGTACGACTTTTGATAGATACTGACCACTGCAGACCCCACAAGAGCTGCAGTTTTGGAGATGCTCTGATCCAGTGGTCTAGCCATCACAGTCTGGCCCCTGTCAAATCCTTACGCTTGCCCATTTGTCCTGCTTGTACTGTCTGTTTTGGCAGCCAATGGGGGACCAACACAATATTAGGTAGGTGGTTATATTGTTATGCCTGGTCAGCGTATAACTAACCACACTTGTTTAAATAACCAAATGACTAAATTTTTTTCCCCCCTGTGTAACATTCTTTTAAGAGTCTGTACTTTATCGCTTTTGTTTCTCTTCCATTAGTTTGAGCTGTTTTATAACCAGAATTTCAGCGGCAGGAAACTCACCTGGCTCCACTATCTCTGCACAGGTACAGTGCATTTACATAAACAGGACATAATACTCATCAGAGTGCTTTAAGATCCTGATTTCTCTGGTATATTTTATGTGCATCATTGATAGGGTTAGAACTTGAAACCTTTAAAGCGAAATCATCAAGAGCTTTAAACTCAGACGATCGTTTACTGTACAGTGTGTGAAGGCTGAGTGTGATGGTGGTGTGATTAATTAGTACATTGTCGTAGTGGTGTAACAGCAGGAAACGGGTCAAATGAGCCAATTTTGCCGTGTTCCGAGTGTCACTCTGCAATCGTCCTGTTACCACATCGCAAACACACATGACCGTCCAACAGCAGTCCGTCTCTCACACACCCATACAAACCTGTTATACACACATTGTAATATGGTGTACAGATTAAAGCTCTTAAACTCTGTTCATTATGCAGTTATTCTTTGTGAAGCTTGTTATTCAGTCACCACCATCAGTTATTCTGTAATTACATAATGTGTCACGATCATTTCTTGATAGTAAATCTATTTGACACTTGCACACATACAGGTGAAGTTTCTTTTCGTGTTAATCTTAATCCTTCACAGAGATTGAGATTCCTTACAGAGATTCACACAGAGATATTGAGTTTTGTTGTTTGAACATGATTAGCCATGCAAGGCAAAGTACTCATTTCAGTGGAACGCCTTTTCTCTGGAAGGTTTTTGTTTTGTTTTTTGTTGACTCATTCTTTAAAAATGTAACAGAAATTTAGCTACAGTAAATAAAGCGATAGCATCGTACAGAATCACTCGAGGCGACGCCAATTCTCTTTTATAACACCACGTGGATATTTTGGAAAAATACTACATGCCAGACATGTAGTCAGATACCATTCAAATAATAATACCTTTTTACTTTCACATACTGTCTCTACAACTCAGGTGAGGTGAAGATGAACTATCTGTCCAAACCCTATGTCGCCATGGTTACCACCTACCAGATGGCGGTGCTGCTGGTCTTCAACAACAGCGAGACGGTGAGCTACAAAGAGCTACAGGAGAGCTCGCAGATGAACGAGAAGGAGCTGCAGAAAACCATCAAGTCCCTGCTGGATGTCAAGATGATCAACCATGACACAGAGAAAGTAAGACTGCATGGAGGATTATTAAAATCCTTATCCAAATGCACCATACACACTCTCTCGTCCTCTTTATGTCGTGATGACAGCGTAAACAAGACAGTGGGGAAATTTAACTTGAGCTGTTGACCGTTGCTGATGGATCGTGGAGCAGACTCCGAGTTCACATTACCCTGACACTGCTTTACACGTTCAGAAGCAAGTCACGTAAACGGCAGCCATCAGAATTTATTTACAGAAATCTCAAACTAGCCACAACATCTGTCATTGCACAGCTTTGTCAGTGCTTCCTGTCAGTGTGGATCTGTCGAACATAAATCAGGCGACACATTCAGCTTGCATGCGTAGTAAAACAGAGCTGCTCTTTAAAATCCACATGATAAACAGGATGAAGCCACCAGGCTGGTTTTATATGGACCTTTTAAAACTGTTGTAACAACATTGGCTGTTTTTGGACTGTAGCTGACTTTTTTTTTTTTTTATACAAGTAAGTGGACAACTAATTGACAGCCTTTTTGAACATCACTTTTCAAAACCATGGGCGTTAAGATGGATTTGTTTCCCCTTTGCTGCCATAACATTCTCCACTATGCTAGAAAGGCTTTCCACTAGATTTTCACCTGAACTAGATTGAGCTCAGGGCTCTATGCAGGACACATGAGTTCTTCTACACCAGGCATTCATGGAGCTTGCTTTGTACACATGGGTATTGCCATGCTGGAAAAGGTTTAGGACCGCTTAGTTCCATGAAGGGAAATTGTAACGTTACAGCATACACCGATCAGGCATAACATTATGAGCAGTGAGAGGTGAAGTGAATAACACTGATGATCTCCTCATCATGACACCTGTTAGTGGGTGGGATATATTAGGCAACAAGTGAACATTTTGTCCTCAAAGTTGATGTGTTAGAAGCAGGAAGAATGGGCAAGTGTAAGGATCTGAGCGAGTTGAAGGGCCAAATTGTGATGGCTAGACCACTGGATCAGAGCATCTCCAAAACTGCAGCTCTTGTGGGGTGTTCCTGGTCTGCAGTGGTCAGTATCTATCAAAAGTGGTCCAAGGAAGGAACAGTGGTGAACCGGCGACAGGGTCATGGACGGTCAAGGCTCATTGATGCACGTGGGGAGTGAAGGCTGGACCGTGTGATCCGATCCAACAGACGAGCTACTGTTGCTCAAATTGCTGAAGAAGTTAATGCTGGTTCTGATAGAAAGGTGTCAGAATACACAGTGCATGACGGGTCAGGGCTGTTTTAGCAGCAAAAGGGGGAACAACACAAAATTGGGCAGGTGGTCATAATGTTGTGCCTGATCAGTGTACAAAGCCATTCAGTACAGTTTTGAACTTCCAGTTTTGTGGCAAAAGTTTGGGGAAGAACCATATAGGTGTTCTTCTAGTGTCTTATGACTTCTTTCTAATGTGCTTCCTAATGTTACACTCTCTCTCATGCTTCCAGGAGGAAATTGAGGCGGAATCCACGTTTTCATTAAATATGAGTTTCACTAGTAAAAGAACCAAGTTTAAGATCACGACGTCGATGCAGCGGGACACACCACAGGTACAGCACTGTGTTCACAGCACTGACAGATCCATTACATACTGCCCGTCATAATGAACCAGCGTGACTGGATCTGTGTGTCGTGTGTAGGAGGTGGAACAGACGAGGAGTGCTGTGGACGAAGACAGGAAAATGTATTTACAGGCTGCTATAGTGAGGATCATGAAAGCCAGGAAAATTCTGAGACACAACGCACTTATACAAGAAGTGAGTCAGTTATATTTACTGTGTGTGTGTGTGTGTGTGTGCAGGTTCAAACTGAGCTATAGAATGTAAAATCTGAGCATCCATCGTAAGCTCTTTGTCATTTTATATCGATAACTACTCTTTAACATATCAGGAAGTTATTAGCAGAGGAATATAAATTGTGTAAGCAGCCTGAGCACACCTATTCATCCTCATAGACCTGTGTGCTTTTCTATTGTGTTTTTTTTTTGTCACAGCTTAAATAAGGAGTACAAAAACACCACAATATTGTGTTCATCACAGAATATTCAGCTAACAGGGTGATGCGTTGCCTGAAGTCCTAAATTCTTTTCCACTAACATCTTGTAAATTAAGTTTATTATTAGATTATGTGGAGCATCTGCCAAGTCCCTGTCCTTGAGCTGCTACTATAGAAACCTCTTTATAGCCTGCGCTACTGTCAGAGCTGCCGTTAAAGAAAATTATTCAACAAATTCTGACCCATTAGAATGAAGAAAGCAAAAATGATTCTTGCGGTGAACACCGAGAGATATGTAAGTCTCATGAGCTCAGGTTGCAAACTCTCATTTGCATATTTACCAAGTTTTGATTTTAACGATTGAGGTAATTAGGTGTTTTTCTTCCTCCCCCCCCCAGATGAAATTTGTTCGTACGCTCATGTCATGAATATTTTAACCCTTGTTTTTCTTTTAAGGTGATCAACCAGTCCAAAGCGAGGTTCAACCCCAGTATCAGCATGATAAAGAAGTGCATCGAAGTGCTTATCGACAAGCAGTACATAGAGCGAAGCCAGACCTCCGCGGACGAGTACAGCTATGTGGCGTAAAATAATAACAAACAAAAACCAACACCTGGCGGTCAGAACGTAAACCATGTCTTTATTTTTTGGCTGCGGCTGGCTCAGGCTGTCTCCCTGCAGGATGATGTGGGACTGTGCCTCTAATCTGAGGAGGGGGGAGAAGGGCCACCACTTAGCCCAGGCAGTCATAAACAACCCCCCCCTCCCCCCTCTTACACCTCCCTCTAGCCCAAAACCTTTTCTGATTTTACGCTGTTTACAACATCACCAGTGCCACGCCCCTGTGCGTCAACACAGAATAAAGAGAATAATGCCTATAGCTGTTTCAGAGCATTTTTAAACCATGTAACCATAAACAGTGAGCAAATGGACATGTCAAGAGTTTTAAAAAGAAAAAAAAACCCCGTCTAAGACAAAAAAACAACCATGCTTTCTTTTCTCACGTTTGCAGTTGTAGTGTGTTCTTTTTTTTTAATGTATCAAAGTGAGAGGACTATTGTAATAAAACCGTTATACTGATTAATTGTATTTACCTTCAACATGTAAAAAAAAAATATGAGGTGACAAAATACTGCTGCTTGTCAAATAAACAAATAGAAAAACTCTTCAGTGTCTGAATGTTTCCTAGAGCGGAGCAGATCGCTTGTGATGGCTGAAGTGCTGGAATACTGAGACGCAGTTCTCTGGGAAAAAAATAAGGGAAATGCTCCCAGGAGGATATGCTTTTCTTTTCTTTTATTTTTTTATCATCAGTCTGGAGGTAGTTTTCTGTTAAAATGTCTCACTTCAGGTCCAAGTTCCCCAGCCTGGCGTGTGCTACTACTTGGCAGAAGATCCTCTTCAAATAGGAGCCATATGAGCATTTTTTTTTATTAAGCGCACATTTCCACGCGTCATCAACAAAGCATGTTTTGTGCACTCGGAGGCGTTGCGTTGTCATCTTATTTAAGGGCAGAAGTTTTGTGGTTTCACTTGATGTCACATGAGTTTACCCAGAAAAGCTGATTTAAAATCTAGACATGATGCATTTGGGTTATTTTGGTTGTTGCCAGAAGGGGTCAGGGTAGAGCGATGGGCTATTTCTGGCAATTTACAGCAGATGTTTTAAAATAAAATATGTGGAATTAGTGATGGGTTTTGTGCTTGGACATATTTCTTTCTTTCTGCATTTCTTTCGGCATTTCTTTCTTTCGGCATTTCTTTCTTTCTTTCTGTCTTTCTTTCGGCATTTCTTTCGGCATTTCTTTCTTTCTGTCTTCCTTTCGGCATTTCTTTCTTTCTGTCTTTCTTTCGGCATTTCTTTCTTTCTGTCTTTCTTTCGGCATTTCTTTCGGCATTTCTTTCTTTCTGTCTTCCTTTCGGCATTTCTTTCTTTCGGCATTTCTTTCTTTCTTTCTTTCTGTCTTTCGGCATTTTGGCATTTCTTTCGGCATTTCGGCCCTTCCTTCCTTCCGCACTTCCGCAATGTGGAGCATCATTAGCAGCTGGATTGCAGATGTGTCCTGTTTTAGGCCATGCCAGAAATCCTGCTTATTGTACCTGCAATTTCACACTTAAGCAGTAATAGTAAAAAGTGAATAAAGGCCTCACAAATGACTCCAGTTAACACCAGGTTGACCTTGACTCCACAGGTTTACTGAGACATGTTAATGACTTTCTAACCGTTCGGGAATGACCTGACTCTGAGCTGCAGGAGAAACTTACTGATAATTCATGATTTACTAGCTTTTTTAATAATCTATTCTTAACTCTCAGTAAAAGAATTTGGTTTCATTATAATGTCACAAAAGGCGTAATACACTACATGGCCAAAGATTTGTTCACACCTGACCATCACACCCTGTATGTACGTGTTAAACATCCCATTCCAGTTTTATTCCCTGTTGTAATGTGCTCCACTCTTCTGGGAAAACTTTCCTCTAGATGTTGGAGTGTGGCTGTGGGGATTTGTGATCATTCAGCAATAAGTGAGATCAGACACTGATGTTAGGATGGTGAGGAGGTCTGGGGTGTAGTATGTGTTCCAGTTCATCCTCAAGGTATTCAGTGGGGTTGAGTCAGAGTCAGGGCCCTGTGAAGAATGCTCAAGTTCTTCTACTCTAACCTTAACAGACATGTCTTCTTGGAGCTTTGTGCACAGGGACATTGTCATGCTGAAAAAGGTTTGAGCCTCTTAGTACCAGTGAAGGGAAATCTTACAGCTAAAGCATGCAAAGACGTTCTAGATTGCCGAAGAACCACATATGGGTGTGATGGTCCAGTGTTTATAAACATTTGCCCATATAGTGTAGATGACTGTGTTTTTGTGCATTCTAGGTACATTCTTGAAATATTAGATATTTAATTGTGTGTATAGATATATACACTAATCTAATTGTGTGTATAGATGTTGACATAATTTATATATAAAGGTGTAGATCTTGTGTATTTTTCTTAAGTGAGACTTGTCCCTATACTGAACATGACATCACTGGTTTTCTATTATTGGCAGAAGTGATTATAAGGATTTTGTAGTATTATTATTATTATTATTATTATTATTATTATTCAAATGCACTACTTGGATTAGCTCAAATTTCTCTATCTTTCATTCAGTCTGTAAATCCCCAGATTCTTCAGTTCAGTGTTGCAGTTAAGGGCTAATCATTCTTTTCATTGCTACTGCTCAGAAATGGTGGAATAGTTTACCATACTACTCAGAAGTAAAAGTATTCATGCTTTTATACTGTTAGAGAACAAGCCAGGGTTTGTTTTTTCTACATTCTTCCTGTTTTGCCCTGGTCAGGTTCAAATCTGAATATCCACAGATCTATACAATGCAAAGCAGCTAATTCAGTTAAAGGGACTATTGTTATATATAATAATGTATAATCTAGAAGACATTTTTTAATGGTTTAAGCCATGGCCTCAGCAGAAGCATATTAAGTGGCTGAAAAAAAAAAACCTGTTTGGAAAACTGACTTCCGGTCAGGATTTCTTGTTTATGTGTGAATTGAATGGGCCTCATGTCAGTCATTTTACAGACACTCTATAGGTCACTATAGATGCTGGGGTATGAGCTTCATGAACATGTGTGGATGTGGGGGTGGGCTCGAGGAGCAAAAAGAAAACCATTTGTTCACGTCAAACTCACCTACTTAACAATTAGAGACCTAATATATTCTTTTTAAATTTTAATTACAAATTTACATTTCTGGCATTTGGCAGACAACCTTATCCAGAGCAACTTAGTTTTATTTCATTTTATACAACTGAGCAATTGAGGGTTAGGAGCCATGCTCAGGGGCCCAGCAGTGACAGTTTTGTGGACCTGGGATTTGAACTCACAACCTTCTGAGCAGTAATCTAACGCCTTAACCAATAAGCTACTAGCAAAGACTAGCACATTACTACTACTAATAATAAAATAGCAGGAGCACAGAGGCTTAGGGATCAGCACATTTGCCCCACCCCTCCAGGGTTGGGTGTTTGGTCCCTGTGCATGCAGAGTTCTCCCCATGCTTTTGGGGTTTCCCCCAGTCTGATCTGATTTCTTCCTCCAGTCCAAAGACATGCTTTGTAGGCTGATTGGCAACTCTAAACTTAGACTCTAAATCTAAATTGTTCCCTGCCTTGTGTCCAGATTCTCTGTGACAATGGAAGGCTGGATAGATGATAAAATACCACTCTTTTTAGTACACTCTCTGTCACTTTCTGGTCACACTGAAATCCGGAGACAATCCCAGGTCAAAATTGGACATGAGATGAAAGAATTCTCTCCAGCTAAGATGCCAGGCCGTAGTGGGACAGTGCACACACACACGTTTGCACCTTGAGGCCAACTGATATGTTTTGGGGTAGTTAGGGGAACCTGGAGGAAACTGATGCACTGTTTGCACTGTTTTGCACTGTCTTGTCTATGCTCTGTTTGCACCTAGCTGCACACTGTGCACTTTACGTGGCTAAGACAAACTTCTGTCCTAGCTCTGTGGTGTTGTTTGTTGTTTTGTATTGTACTAGTAGTTGTATGTTTATGTAGCACCAGGTCCTGGAGAAACGTTGTTTCATTTCACTATGTACTGCGCCAGCTATATGTGGTTGAAATGACAATAAAAGCTTCTTGAATCTTCTTGAATCTTGAACTCAGGGAGAACATGCTCCAGACAGACCGCTCAAGATTGACCTGCTCACATAGACTCTATAACTTGCTCGTCCCTATGAATCATATGATTCTTCTAATAAGATCTCCTTTAGAACCATTAATGACCAAACAAACGTTTTAGAAGCTGTTTCTGCTGAACAGAGGGATGTGTGTGAGAAAAAAGAAAAGAAAGAATAAGCAAACATTCACTATGAATCGAGATAAAATCTGACCTCACACGCCTCCTAAGAGTGGTGATGATGTATCTTGTGTAGTCTTCTGATGAAAGATTGCACAGAGGTCACCACCTCAATCTTTCTGGCCACTGCTCCTGGAATTGGTATGAGCTGTTAATGCAGCTACAGGAAAAATAAATACATGTCACACCATTCCTTCAGCACTCATCAATGCCAAGTGAAGCATACCAAATCTACTTCATCACAGCCATGACTTACACTCACACACAAGGCTTCTCATATGTCAGTAGCACAAACAGCATATAGTCTGGGCTCTGGGCCGTCTGTCTTCTCTTTCTGTGTGAAGTTGCTGTCATTGTTCTCTTCATATCCTCAAGGATTTCCTCCAGGTTTACTGGTTTCCTCCTTGCTCCTTATGTCAGTATGTGATTTGGCTATAGTAAATTAACCTTCATTGTGAATCAGTTTGTGAAAGTGTGTGTGTGTGTGTGTGTGTGTGTGCGCATGATGCCCTGAGATGAATCTGCATCTTATCCAGGGTGTATTCCCACCTCAAGCCCAGTGATCCCAGTATAGACCCCGGATCCAGTGTGACCAGGATAACATGGTTGCTGAAAGAAAAGCACCTTAATAGGTTTAGAATTAATGCCAGTAATGTCTCTATCAAATGATACAGAATTAGAATTAAGTCTATAGTCTGAGATTTATTTTGTTTTAGGATTTAGAATTAGAATTTAGTCTAGAGAATGAAGATTGAATTTGTTTTAGGATTTAGAATTAGAATTTTGTCTAGAGAATGAAGATTGAATTTGTTTTAGGATTTAGAATTAGAATTTTGTCTAGAGAATGAAGGCTGAATTTGTTTTAGGATTTAGAATTAGAATTTAGTCTAGAGAATGAAGATTGAATTTGTTTTAGGATTTAGAATTAGAATTTTGTCTAGAGAATGAAGGCTGAATTTGTTTTAGGATTTAGAATTAGAATTTAGTCTAGAGAATGAAGGCTGAATTTGTTTTAGGATTTAGAATTAGAATTTAGTCTAGAGAATGAAGGCTGAATTTGTTTTAGGATTTAGAATTAGAATTTAGTCTAGAGAATGAAGATTGAATTTGTTTTAGGATTTAGAATTAGAATTTTGTCTAGAGAATGAAGGCTGAATTTGTTTTAGGATTTAGAATTAGAATTTTGTCTAGAGAATGAAGGCTGAATTTGTTTTAGGATTTAGAATTAGAATTTTGTCTAGAGAATGAAGGCTGAATTTGTTTTAGGATTTAGAATTAAGTCTATAGTGTAAGATTTTGTTTCTTTTAGGATTTAGAATTAGAATTGAGTGTAGTCTGAAATCGAATTTGATTTAGGATTTAGAATGCTTTAAAATTAAGTTTAGAATTAATTTTACTTCAACTACATCCATCTGCAATTTAGAATATAATTGTTTTAGCATTTGGAATTATGCTTTTAGAATCTAGAATTTTTAGAATGAATATATACTAGTTTTAAAACGTTAGATTTATAGAAAATGTAGATTATACGTTTAGAATTTGTATGTTAGTTTTAAAACTATATCAAATTAGCTTTTAGATTCTAGGTTTAGAACTAATTCATTTTAAGAATTTGAAGATTTAAAAATGTAGATTATAGTCCATATTAATTTTAAACTACATAGAAATGAATTTTACAATATACTTTTCGAAATCTTTTCACACAAGTCATAGTTTTAGGATAAATATTCATTCAAAACGATATTAATTCAAGAAAATCATTTTAGAATCCATGTTTTAGGATTTAGCGTCCTAGAATTTAGATTAGAATAAACTAACTTTGCATTCTTTTGCTATTAACCAACTTATTCTTAAACTGCAATCTCAATTCTAAGCTGATATTCTAAATCCTAAACACAGCTCATTCTAAAATTCCCATCTAAATCCTCTCTCTAAAAACTCTATTTTAATTTAAATCACAATTCGGTACAGGTTTAGAATTTAAAACGAACTCTTGAAAGTTGTTCATTCCAAAACTGAAACCTGAATCGTAAAGCTTTACTATGAGCTCTAAAACCTATATTCTAAATTTCTATAAAGTTTAAATGTCTAAAATTAGAATTTATAGAATGAATAATTTTTATTAGAATTTTAGAATTGAGAGTAGTTTGAAATGATTTGCCTGATGTTTGTGTGATGATGTGCATATGATAAACATACGACACGACCGTATGTGCGTGTGTGTGCGCGCGCGCGCGCTTGTGTGTGTAAGGAGGAGGGGAAAAAACTCCAGAATATTGGAGCTCGTGAACTTTCAGTACTCCTAGCAGCCTGAGCGGGGAGTTACAGTACAATCGTTACTAAACACGTTAGAGCAGGCAGTCCACTGAGTTCTCTCTCTCTCACACACACACACACACACACTCTCAGAGTGCAAGCGTGAACAGGTGGGCTCTCTCACACTCACGGCACAGTAGTGTTACCTATGGACGCGTTATGAGGATCAGCGCGCGCTGGAGGAGTTCTCTGTGTGGATTATGTGTTTCTCATGGCTGAGGCTTTGTGAGCTTCAGGAGCCGGCTGCACTGATCTAACTCGGCGCGGTGGTTGTTTCTTCCCCTTGTTGCTGTTCTTCTGCGCGTTAATATGAAAGTGACGGTGTGTTTCGGCCGGACCCGGGTGGTCGTGCCGTGCGGAGACGGCAACATTAAAGTCCGGAGCCTTATCCAGCAGGCCATCATGAGATACAGGAAAGCCATAGCGAAGGTAAGCCATGTTTATGGGAGCTGCTGTGTGGACGTGGGATTAAAGCGAGCGCGAGCGCCCGCCGTGGCGTGCCGTTCACAACATGGCGCTTTTTCTGGGACAAGAACAGGGAGGAAGAGGGAGAAAGACTGGCTCGTCCTGCTTTTTCTAGCCGAAAAGAGCGTCAAAGAAAGGGTTCAAGAGCTCACTAAACTAGTGCCCAAGGTACCAGAAAGTATTTTTTAAGCTTCGGCTGCGACTGTTTGTAGTTTGTTGGCGTTTGTTCGGAAACAAACATGTTACATATATAGCTATATGTATATATTTTGTTCCCGGTCGCTACATGTAGCTTTAGAGGATCGTGAGTGAAGAAAAGTTTCTCCTCAGAGAAAAGTAAAGAGATACAAAAAACGTTTGAAACACACCGCCCTCTCCTGTGTGTCCTTTCATAACCGGCGCCAAACTTAACTCGTCTCTCTCTCTCTCTCCCTCTCTCTCTCTCTCTCTCTCCCCCCCCCCCCCCCAGTGAAAGGGTTTATTTCCACCTCCAACACAAACTATTCCACATTTTCAAACAGTAAAAATCTGTATAACTATTCTAGAACTTTCAGCATTTGATCCCCCAACAAAGAGGGAATGTGTGAAAATGTGTCTTTTCTCATGGTCTGGCAACTTGTTTACATCCTACTCCAGAGAAATCCCCCCCCACACACACACTCTACATGGGTGATTTGTAGGTTTGGCACTCTTCATGGTCTGCAAACAGAACAGCATTATGTCATCTCTTTAGTCCAGAGCTCATGGAGAGGGTCCAAGTTTCACTCCTGCATGTCTGGTCACACTCTCTGCAGGGGTCCGAAACCGTTTTGTGCTCAGGTTCTGAAGCCGCCTGTTCGATTCCACTTTGCCTGTGTGTGTGTGTGTGTGTGCTGATAAATTGTCACGTGATAGTTTTTGTCCCATAAGTTTGTAGGCCATGAGTACAGTTCAGCTTCGAAAGCAGGGATTGTTCACAGTGATTCAGTGCAGGGTTGCCAGGTCAATGCAACATCATCTCAACAAAAGTGTTTGAAAAAGACCCTTTAATTTCCCCAAAAACCAGAAACAAGTTCACTGTGGTGTGCACACATTTCAGTTTGCAGTATCTTTAATACACCTTTGCATCATTGCATGGTCAGGCACCACACAACACACACACACACACACACACACATATATGTTGCTGTAACACAAGAATTTCCCTCATGGGATCAATAATGTCTCTCTCTCTCTCTCTCCTTTTCTCATCACCCAATCTTTCCTGCACACCTTCTGTACCGTAGATACGCTGACTTCGCTTACATTTATTTGCATATATTTGCAGAAATTGATATTTAATTACGAGTATTTACTTTAAAAAAGTCTTCACAGCTGCGATCTATATTTAAACTAGCCCAAACACCACCTGTAGACTTTTTTGTTTTTTCCGCTTAAAAACAATGTTCCAAAATTATCCCAGATTGGTGGAAAAGCTGTGATCTTGGCAACCCTGATGTAGTGACTCAGTTTCTGTAGCTTATTCACTCGCATGCCTTTATGTTAACTATTCAGCTGAAGGAGTGAAATGTCACTGAGATTTATGATCTATTCGGATTTTTCACACAGGTCTGATTTGGTGAAATGATAACCAGGCTTGTTTCTTTTTAATGTTTAAAGGTGATTGTTCAGAGAAATGTACAATCGGTGTGTCATCTACTAGTGTGGACTAAAATATAAGCACTTTAAACCATCGTAATTGTAGGTATGCAATAATCGCCAGAGATTAAGTGATTTCTCCGTTTAGTTGCTTTGTATGCAGGAATTGTATGCCGTTGGACCTTCACAAATATTAGTTGAATATACCCCTGTCCTAGAATCTGCTCCTAGAGGCAACTAATCAAGAGTGAAAGAGTGCTTTAGTGTTGGAAAACACTGACGTGTTGTGCTGGATGATTGCAGAAACATGATTGGGAAACACTCCCACATCCTCCTGTGATTTCAGGTCTGTTGGAGCTGCAGGTTTATTTGGAGCTCTCCTGCCGCGCTGGCTAAAGAACCACTTGTGTGAAATATTTATTGGTTAACTTAAGCACACGATTCTTTAGGAAGAATCATCTGGACTTGGCCAAATATCAGCACTCTTGCGCAGGTCTTATTTCCAGACCTGGATGGAAACTCAAGAGAATATTTTGGAGAAAGTTTAGATCATCTGTTCTCCAAGTCTTATTAGACTCAGGACACCAAGGTTCGGTTTTGGAGATTTTCCCCTAGATTTCGGACGGTCTAGAAAATGCAGGTCACCTTTCGTGACCTGAAACGATGCAAGACACGAACGAAAAAAAAATGTTTCTGGAATAAATCCAACAAACATCTGGAATATTTTCATCAGAATCTTGACTCTGTCAGTGCAGTTTTAAAGAGGACTGAAGGGGAAAGAAGTTTTACTCTGTGTCATGTTTTTAGCTGTTATAATGATGTTTCTATTCTATCTTCTTTCTAGACCCCAACATGCAGAGCGGTTCTGTCATTTATATACGTTTACCATCAGATAATTCTTACTCTGCAGATTACAGAGTGCTCTGACTTTTCTAACCTTATGAGATCACCACCACCATCTGCTCATTAGAATATTCTGGGAAAATATACACCAGTCACACCATTCCTCCAGCACTCATCCCCTCACAATCAGTTCCCAGAAACCCCCAGTCTTATTCGTCACCAGCATGACACAACACACACTTATTTCACCCCCCTCATGTCGTGATGTACCTCAGCCGAGTTCACACTCTTCTCTCTGAACTCTCAGTGCCATTAATATTGTCATATCTGAGTGCTCGTGTGAACCCGTGCTAGTGTTTCTATCTTTTAACACTCATAAGCAAAGCATGGAAAATTATTCCGAGGCCTTGCTCCCTGCATTCCTGTTAAAAAGCCTGGAAAATCTGCACAGGCCTCTTTGTGTGCTGGAAATACTTGGGATGTTAGTCGTCCTCCTGGTGCCATGAGAGTGGAGTAATTTTAGGGTTGGGTAGGTTCGATGGTGGGATTTGTTGCTTTTTATATTTGCTTATTTGTGTTTATTTAAGCCATATTATTAGAGTCGTACCTGTATAAACTGCCACCCTTCAGTTACTTCTGCTAATCTAATGGTCAGTTTTGGAATAAACTAACACAATGGGTTACGTGATTCAGGAAAAAAATTATCTTGATTTTTTCCCCCCTTTTTATTATTGCATTTTTCACTAATTGCATCTCGAAATAAAAACAGCAGCATATCAAATACAGACAAGTAAACATTCAGCATATTGTGATTTATGGTAGGGTCTCTGACACTGGTTTAAGTGATGTGTTAATTTCTTTTTCTAGCAAATTTTGCAGATCACCAGCTGATAAAGGGTATCTGTGTTCCTGAAGGCAAAATGTTTCCAGATGTTTGCGATTCGTTTGCCTGTAAGATCGTCTACACTTCTTTCGTTCGATTCGTGTTGCTGAGTATCGCTAGCCTCCGCCATCTTTGCTGCTATCTACCTCTTCTTAGTGTCACGTGATGGCAGCAACCCCTCCTCTTGCAGGTCAGCTAGGATATGTAACATGTTTGTGGAGTCGAGCTAGATTTCTACTGGGTGATTTTGTCTTTTAAAGGGTTGCACACTCCTCAGATGGGGTCTTGCGTTGATTCTCGCCTAATTCTGTGTTTAGAAATTTGCGATTTTGAGTTAAAATCTTTGAGCCTTAAAATGTAGACCCTAAAGAAGATCTCGAAGCCACAATCCTGTAGTACTATGAAACCTAATGCATATAACAAGCATCTCATGGGAGATGTGGTAGCTTTGTGGTTAAGGTGTTGGACTACTGATTGGAAGGTTATGATTTTGAATCCCAGGTCCAATAAGCTGCCACCGCTGGGCCCTAAACCCTTAATTGCTCAGTTGTGTAAAATGAGATAAAAATTCTGCAAGTTGTTGTGGATAAGGGCGTGTGCCAAATGCCACAAATGTAAAATCTCAAAGAAAAGTTCTCCTTCTTGTCCCAGATTCATTCTCCTTCCTTTCACATTCCCTCTGAAGCCAATAACCAAGGACGTCTTACAAACTTGAACTCCCTACACATCGGTAACACGCGCTCAGGCTCGAGTGGCACTCCGAACGCTCGACTCAGCAGAACAGCGACGACCTGGCAATCGATCAGCCGCGTGTAGGATTTCCCAGTGGAGTTCTCCAGGCTCCATCTTCCCTGCACAGGGTTTTTTTTCCCTCTCCAGAAGCCCACATCTACAATCATGCAGCATGTGCAAATGTTGATCTATTATCTTCTACCAAACAATATTTCACCTTGAGTCGGATTTAATTGGGTTAGCTCTCGTCTTGAAGAGTGAGCTGTCTTGGGAACTAGGTAGGGAGGGATGGGGAAAAATCGATTCTTAGCTCGATAAGAAAAGATTCAGTTCAGTTTTTCTCATAATATCTGATCCACATTATGTCCTACTGGACGTGGAAGTGTTTTGGGAATATCCTGGATATATTTAGCTCAGGAAGACCATTGGGACAATAGTGGATTGAGGTTCTGAGCTAGTGACTGGATGTTTATGAGACAGAGAGCCACTGTTAGGGAATCGAGGCTCAGTTGCTCGGGTTGTAGACCTCCTCACTTTGTGTCATATAAATAAATGGCTTTCATTTCAACTTGGTGTAGCATTGTCCAGTCCTCTCATTTCTACTTCATTACATGTTTAAATGCCACAAGTGCAGTCAGTTTAATAATCCTGGACCTGGCAACGATTCATGACTTTTCTTTGTGTTTTTATGCTACTTTGTTTATCAGATCAGTGCCCTGGTGAAATTAATGATGCCTTCAAGCCATCACCGTTTAGAGTGAACCCCAGTGTTCTTTGTGAGACTCGGTCATCGTTTAAACCAGCCTTCATTTTCCCTAGTTGCACGGCTAATTTTGTGCTGATTTGTGCAAAAGGCTCCAGGTGAAATATTCGTCACGTTGTGAACTTTTTTGACCCTGTCGTGTGGCCCGTGACCACAGAGAGAAACCTTAGAAACGGTACGAGCCAGCGGTGATTACTGCAATCACTACTGAAGCTTATAGTTCCTAAGAGTGATTTTCTTTCGAATCCGAGGAGGCAGTGTGTCTTGTATTACAAAGCAGGCACTTATTTAGGGGGAAAAAAAATATCTGCACACAATGTGTAGCTTCAGACCGTTAAAGAAAATGATTGAGGCAGGGTTTAAAACTCTTTA